>NC_050599.1:25937741-26237741 GCF_013368585.1 Megalops cyprinoides | reverse complement strand
CAATTTCACATGACCATCACAAGGGGCACAGAAGCAATGTTTTGCTGCCATGATCATGGAGCACCTTACCCTCACCCGTATAGGCTCTGAGGTGATGGCATTGAATGTACCTCAATGTGTCAACATGAAAACTTTATTGATTCTCCTCTCGCTACCCAGTGATGTAATGCACTGCCTCCCAGTATTAGGGCTGCATTGTCCTTTATCATATCCCATCATCTCAAGACACAGCTCCTTAATTTCTCTTCAATTTATGCCTCATTTGCTGCTATATATTTACACGGATCACGTATTTTACTAATAGCCAATAATTTTTTCCCCTCTAGATGTTGCTCATCATCTTATTTTTAATCGGAACTGATTCAGATCTCTAGCATATTAAGTCCACTTTCACTAGCCTTGTGTGTGTTTTCCGTCACTGCTCTGCAGATCAGCTGGCTGAACAGAATGTGGCCCTCTGATGGTCAGTGTGACTGTCATCTTCAGGCCAGCCTGAAAGTAGGTCGAGCTGCAGTGGAGCACACCTGACAGTGTGGAGTCAGGCATTCCGAAACGGCGTGTCCCTGAAACAACAGCTCAAAACCCCGCACCCAGCGGCCATCCTCTACATGAAGTTAAATATGAAGCGACCAGTGGGGAAACTTTTTTTTTGCCTTTTTGCACCCTTTTGGCACCCCTGGTTTTTTATATGCTCAAGAGACGGATGTCCCTTCACCCCCATATAAATCCTCAAATCTGTGAAGAAAACAGGGACTATTGTGTTTGCTTCTGAGCCACTCACTGAATTGTTTGAACAGTAGTGACAGGCAGAGAGGAGCAGCGTGCCACAGAATGGAGACACAGGGCCAGGGATGACGGATCGGGTCGAAACGCCAGGCAATATTCTCAACACGGCCCCATTGCTCCAGGGAGAGCAAATACTACCGGAGGCGTAGGCTAGCTTTAAATAATACTGAGGTAATCCCCTTTCAATTAATTAAAGCAATTAAATAACTTTAATTTTAACAATTAAAGCTGGAGCACTTCCTTTTTTAAGATTGTAGAGGTCACTTCCCCCAAGGAATGTCTTTAGGGCAAGTGAAAGTAGGAGATTTGGGATGTCTCTTTACATGAGGGATGATGTTTCTCCAGGAGGCTAGGAAATCAGTGCCTCTTCATATGTTTATAGCACAAACATTGATACGAGAGGGGACCCAGAAGCGGTAGAATTTGTTAATGGACTGCACTATCCAAGGGCTGCTGGGATGTCCTGATGAGTCCAGATTCCAGCAGTATCTTCACTTGGCTGGGATATTTGCCATTTGTATGCATCCACGCTCTATACTTCATCCAGGAAATGGTCTCTCTGGGTGCACTTTCACATGGTACTTGATGTTGCCAAAAGTAGGCCACATGGAAGCTTTTTTTTTGATGTTGGGGAATGAGAAAGTTGGATGTTTTTGTCTATACACCCCTCCCATAAATAACCAGTAGAGCAAAGAACGGTCTTTGCATTTTTACAGTATTATTATGACAAATATTATGAAAAGAGGGTTAAAGGTACAGAAAATGCCTTCATCAATGACTGTTATATTTTTTTGTATAGTAATGAATGAAGTTTACTCAACTGCATGGGAACAGACTGCACTCCTCATCTGGCTGCATTTGCATACATGAGAGCGCTTACACAAGCAGCTGTTCTACAGTTGTGTTGCAGTGGAGTCTGCAGGCAGAGAACTGAGCCAGCGAGGCAGGGTGCAGCTGAATTCCATGTATGGGCACTGTACGTTCCCAAGCATTTTTGCAAATGCCATTCATTTAATTATTGAGGAAGTGCATTACCCATCAGTAAACCTCTCATTCACAGAAATGTTTGGGTTTAAACATGATTGCAGCAAACTTATTGCAAAGCTACACTTGAATGCTAATTATGTACAATTTAAATGTTGCCATCTAAAACTAAAATAATGTACAATTAGAGTGTGCCAACAGTCAAAAAAGATGAAACCTTCACCAGGGGTGCACACAAAATGCTTGTTTTATAAGTTCTCAAGCAAGCTTCTCCTCTGATGCCTCTTAAATAGTATAAATGTACCAAGAAACTATAATTAAAGTGCACTGTCTGTTGTCTTAAAAGCTAGCATTTGGCAGGCAATTAGAGCAAACTGCCACGGTACTGGCATGGATGTTTGGTCAAAGACAGATTCAACAAAACACAAACAGCTATTTTGAATGGTTCCCAGCTGACATGGTTTTATGTACCTATACCTGTGTGTGGCAGGTGAGGACAAGGCACAAGATGACTATCTATTTATGGGCTAGAATCCCCTGGTAACTGAGTTCAGATGCACATGCAGTTGTATACAATGTCCTTGAGACCATCTGAGCCTCAGATGTGTCTAATTCAACATTTTATGTGATAATAATAATAAACGTGGGGACAAGTTTCCCACCAACCAAGGAAAGCACTCTGTGACATGCCATTTTGACAAGAAACAGTTTTCAGAGATAACAAAAATACCGATCAATATTTATTACCTCCCAAAAACGTTTGTCTGCCAAACATTTTAAATGTTTAGGGAATGACAGTTTATCAAAGGCGACAGAACTATGAAGATCTCCGTAACTATGAAGATGCAGCCTTTGAAAATGCATCAGTGATAATGTTTTGGAGTGAGAGCCCTCAAGTAATTTTTGTGGTAAGGCACCAGCCGGTAAATTCCAGAGCACCTTTTTGGGGGGGGGGGACTGTTTCCTGTGTACTCTGTGTGGCAGAGAGTGCAGTTTTCAGAGTCAAAAAAGAAAATGCCAGGGTTTCGAAATGCAGCAGCTCCTCTGTTGAGCGAAGGTCACACTGCGTGGTGCCTCTGAGCCCTGCCTGGAACCAATCATTGCTTTCATAAAGGAAAAAAAAGACACAAAAAGTCTATGCGCAAAAAATGACAGCATCATCATCTCCACAGACGCAGCAGTAACGGGCGACGTTAAGTCCATCAATAAGTGTTTAAAGACTTAAACGACACTAATGATAAACAATTAGTGTAATTATGTACATAAGTAGCACTTCATGAGTCTTAATTGTGGTTAAAAGATGAAGCTTGAGTAGATGCCCTGTAATTGTATATGGAGAAGCTAATTCTGAGCATCAGTGGTCTCCTGCTTGTAAGCATTTCAGTCACGCTCCCAACTATTTTTCACATTCCCTCCCTTTTTATATTGCAGACACTGTCTGCACATTGAGTGCCTCACCATCCCTTAACTGAAGCTGTCCTCAGAGTTCCTCTCACAATTATAACTGTGTCTTTTAATTAGAATACGGTGAAATTGAGCTTAAAAAGACATCTGTTAACAACTTTCATCACACGAATGTGTCTAACTTGACTTGAATGAGCTGCTTTCCCAAGTGCAAACAGGTAGCGGTGGTGGCATGGAAAATGATTCACATGTTATTTGTGAAGTTATATATATATATATGTATATATAAACAAATAAAATAACTAGCACTAGCAAATGAGAAAGAAATTCACATCTTGCAAAATGCCTTATATGTATACATATGTAGCTCATGCAAAATACATTTTTATTGCTATACACAGTACACAACGTTATGCCAAACTAATATAGGCAATATAAAAATTGGCTCGTTAAGTGTATAAATTATGTTATATTATATTATAAAACATAACAAAAAATCTTTCATTCATCGCAGATATGGCTAATGGCTATGAACCCTATGATAGCATTACTCACTGATGTGGAGAAAGGATAATAAATAAAGCTCGCGGGTAGTTATTGCATTGTAATGAAAATGCTCAAGGTCAGTGATCAATATCACAGGACATTTCAGTGTTTTCAAGAGACAAGAGCACTGTCTGTTTGAGCCAAGGAGGAAAATAAAGACAGAAAAGAAGTTCATCCAAGGAAGAGTGGAAATATGAAACTGTACAAACCGCTGGACCTCCAGATACTGAGTCTGATATTCCTCAGGCTGCACACTCACCCACAATGCTTCAGCTCAACAGCCTTCACAAAGGTGGCAGTCTAACCAATAGGGTCTAAGCTTGACCCTCATTGCTGTTCTGCCTGTCAATCCAAGCTGCTTTGGAAAGCAAAGTATGTGAACTGAAATTAATTATTTCAGGAAACATAAATTTCCATACAAGCCATGCAAATTTCATATGAAGTGTGAAGTTTGTGACTAATGTGAGCATAGCAGTACCTTTAGCTGGCTTGGATTCTGGTGAATTCGCACCTGACCATGGACCAAAGGTTGTTGAGTCCATTTGGACAAAAACATGGAAAAGGAAATGGGGGAGATGCTGTGGAGGAGGGATACTGCAAACAGCTGCTATAGGAAGGCAGAGATAAGGGAGTTTTTTGTTTTTATAGAGGAGACTGGGTTGGGATTTTCTGTAAATTCTCCTCCTGAACCTTCCATTGGAACTCAAATAAATATTATGCAATATGCAAGTTGCCCTGGATATGAGGATTTGAAAAGCAAATATATAATACAAAAGCCATCTGGCTTGTTGCGCCTGTTACAGATCGGGGCACTGTCACGGAAGATGGCCTGCACTCGGTAAAGCAGGTGTCTGGGTGCCACCGATGCACTTAAGGTGGAGGTGAGCACGGGTGACGGGGACGGTCTGAGACAGGCATCCTGGTAGAGTGACCTCCTGAGGCCCTCTGTAGAAGGGGCCCGCACAGCCATGGACACGTTACAGTGCAGATAAGAACCTCAACGCCATTGGACCCACGTGATGGTGATGGGAGGGGTCAAGCTCAGGTGACGCTCCTGACAGGTGGTGGTTGTCTGCTCCCCCCCTCATCTGCTGCAGAATCCCATCAACCCCTCGCTGGGGTGATTCTGTCCCCGGTAATGGAGTCTCTCAGCAGGAGGGGATTCGGAGGGACGGATCCATTACAGCTCCCCCGTCCGTAAGGCGCTCTCCTCAACACGCCAGCCAGTGGAGTGAGATGTAATTACCTCGAGTGGTCCAAAGAGCTGTGGGGGGGCGGGTGGTGTGCGGCCACAGTTGAGCTTCTATGTAGGGAATGTAGGTTTTTTTTTGGAGGTCTTTGACAACTCGTGTGTTATTTAATATTCATGCTCTCCATAGCAGAATTTCTTTCACATTTTGGTACTTTTTAAGCCAATGTCTGCCTTCACAATGATGTCCTGTCACCAGGCGACAGGAAATATCAGTCTGAAAACTGGCCAAGAGTTTTCTTGCCAAACTGAGCAAATTTAATGAAAGGTTTCAATAACCTACTGTATGGCTATTCATGGTATGCAGTTGCCCCAGTACCTATTGATTATGTGTAAGTGATAGTTTCACCAGGATTTACACTGAATGTTGTTTGGGAAGAAAACAAACTGTTTGTTAGTTGTGATTAGTTTGGTGCACAGAATGTAATGTAAAACAGAATGTAATAGAAGAACAAATCAGATGTACTTAACGTTTACATGTGCTTTCTGTGTGAGGCAAAGGATCTGTCCAGAGCCTGATAACTCCGAGCCTCACCCCCTCTTCTGTCCTTAACCCCTGTGCCCCTTCATTTCATTCCGACTCATTGCCTCAAGCTCCTCACCCCCAAAATCACACACACGCACACAGCACCACAGTGTGGGTTAGCTGGAGCACTACTCCAGAGGCCAGGACAGAGCTGTCACTTTGAAGGTGGTGGCATCACATAAACAGCTCCACGCGGGTGGGGGTGGGTGGGGTGGGAAGGGATGAACAGGACGTGGTAACCACCAGCCTCCCATGCAAGGCTCTCCAACTGCGGTATTGACTTTTGGCGAAATAACATTGACGGGGATGGGGAGATGACATTAATCTTGATAGAGCCTAACAGAGAAGAGTGATCTAGGACTTTTCCATTGCTCCCCGTCCTCAGCCGGAGTGATCTAATTATCCAGAGCAGGCCGTAAATCAGGCTAAACGCAATTCGCTCTTCCCCCACGGCTGCTCTTTTCTCTCCCTTGAGTTTGTGAGCCCCCACAGGCAGCAAACTGCTTCCTGTTTAACACTAGCGTGGCACTGCTAACCATTCGGAACAGACTGAATTGTCACTGTGTTCTTTGTCAGTTGACTGCCAGAGGAGATTGACTCGTCTGTGTTTTCCCTGACATTAAACGGCAAACAAAAGTGCAGCAGCACTCTTTTGAGGTTTTTTTTTTTTTTGAGATTTTGAGTGTTTTCTCCTGTAAACACGTACAGCTGATCGATCTAACATGTTACACTTTCTGTCTAGTTTACTTTTCGATGTTTACTTCATCACTGCAAGAGGATGGTAACCTCGCCTGCAGTTACAAAATGGCTATAAATGAACGAATCAACATCTATAATTGTGTGTGTATATATATATATGTATGTATATGATGCAATGAATGATGCATACAAATTTTTGTTTGTTTGTTTGCCATCCGTTATTTGTTATTTTGAACAATAAAAGCTAGTCAAATATTATCTTCGGAAATATAAGTAACCCAGAACCCCCTGATTAATAACACAGCAGCAACAGAAACTGCAAAGCCCGTTCATTCCTGCGCTGTAGCCAACGATAATATAATAGCATCACATTAGCATGTTCAGGCACTTCTCTGTGTCTGGTCAATATGAATGGCATTTCAGTCACTCCAGGCAGTCACTGACCCTGTGTCTGAGGGCAGTAGCGCGCTTTCTGGGGGAACCACTGAGGCGCGGTGGTTGTGATTTATGACATTTCGATGGAACGTGTACACTGTCGGAAGAAAGACGAGCGTGTGTCACTCAACGGAAAAGAACACGTATTCTGTTACGCCGGTGATCGGGGCACAAGCGCGGACCACAGGATGTTCCGGTTCCAGGCGATTATTAGAAAGGGACAGGCAGTTCGTGAATCCAGGGACAGGCAGGGTTCAAAACACAGGGGGGCAATCCGGGGGCAAATCCAAAGACGGGAGTCAGGGAGAACAGGGTCGGGAATCAGGCAGGTGAGTGGCAGCGATCAGATCAAAACGGCAGGCAGGAATCGTGGTCAGGAAACAGGCAGGATCGGCAATGAAGAAGTAAATCACAAAAACAAAGCGCGGGGACGAGACAGGTGAAACACACTGCAACGAACTAGCAACGAGACAGAGACACGTAGGGAAGATATAGGGCTGAGGTAACGAGGAGATGGGAGGCAGGTGAGCAGGCAGGCAGGTGCAGGCAATAAGGGAATCAGGTGGGCGGGGACCCGGCGGGGAGCCGGGCGGGGCAGGAACACAAGGAAAACAAAAGCACAAGGACAGGGAAAACAAAAACACTGCGGCTTAAGGGGGCGGAGCCCTGACAGTATTCAGTACGGCTCCTTCAAACTGTCCGTCGCGTTTCCAGCTCTGCAAATTTCAGGTCTTTCACTAACACGGGCGAGGTACCGAATTTGACTAACCAAACAGGAGAGTTCAGCATCGATTAGACTGCCACCGACAAACGCCTGTGAAAGGATACGGCTAATTGCTTCGGATCAATAAACCAGGTGACTTACACCTGTGGAAGCAGATGGGAACAAAACAGACCTTTTTACGATGCGTTTTACAGACTCTTGACATGCTCCCTCATTAAAAACTCCCTAGCTTGTATTGTTATGATTTCGTCGGAGTCGGGTAACTTTAAAATGTTTACCGCTTTAATCCCTTCCCTCAAATATTAAAATGTTAATCGGGAACATTTTAAGTGAGTGTATATAACTAATTGATGTATCCCTACAGTGTTTTAGCATTTATACTGGCTGGCTGCCAAGAGCTTCTCAGATAGCAGTGAAAAACTGCATTACATTGTGTTCAGTGTGACACGGCTGCTTTGGCATCATTTCCTGAGAATTCGATATCTGACAGAGAGGACACGTGTATTTAAATGGCAAAACCTTGAAAAACTTAAAGTAGCACTGACTAAACTCTGAATGAAATATATGAATAATGCCATATATAACTCGGATTAAAGTTTTTTCTTGTTTTGTTTTGTTAGGTTATCTGTGATTATAACAAAAATAAACAACCTGTTAAAAGGGAGTAAGAATTGGTGTGACTTCAGATTGTTAGGTTGTTTGAGTGTGCTGTGTTGCCACAAGGCTGGTTCTTTTCTTTGATTTATGAATAAACAAATTCTTTGTTTTGTTCATTATTTTTTAGTTAATTAATTAATATATTTATTTTTTTGTGAGAAGTGGTGGCCAGCTTCTCTCCAAATATCAAAAGCAGAGAAAGGACATAATCTTTGCCACAGCTGAAGGCAAGTTTTGCACAACACAACATTAGAAAACAATACAAATGTTTAAAAAATCAGTTTTTCAGTTTGGTACATGATCTACTTTTACCATTATGCTGGAGGAGCCACACCTCAGAACACAGTAACGTGCAAAGCAGGAGTGGCCTGAACTGAGGCAGGCACTTTGCAAACTGTCTTAAACACAACAACCAATGAAACGTGGTCATCTGAAAGAGCTGTCAGCCAATCAGGAGCTCATGAAGAACTCGCGTGGGTTGGGGGGATGACAGGTGCTAATTGGATTTTTGGATCCCTCTGACGGCCGTGCGCTTCCCAGCCCCACATTTGGTCCTTGTAATTATGGCCCCTGTGGAAAGACTCTGAGTGACAGGTCAGCGAGAGGTCCTAGGTGGGACTCTGCACGACTGACACAGCCTGTGGTTCAGCATGCGTCCTGGGTCGGGGTATTTACCTGACAGCAGCGCCTTAGAGATTGATTTAGCTGTCAGGCTGGCTTTTTACAAATGCCTGTGGCCTCAGGTGGCGAGATTTCCCACTGTGACTTTTCAAAAAAAGAAATGGAGCTATGATTCAGAATATACAATACACTTTTACTAAATACTCCCAAACGCTCCCAAACAGTGCCAGCCAAATCCGCAGACACTAGCTGGAGATTGTTTTTTTTTTTAGTTAGCAGACTAACACATTTTCACACATAAAATGTAATACAATTTTGTGACTGGTGATATAACCTTTTTGTATGGAGAGAAATGTAGTATTTCAGGTTCTGAGTAGGAGATTGGTGTGCTGGGTGTGGCAATTAAAGACAATTAAACATCATAATTATGGCAGGTGATTGTTAATTACATCTCTGAATTATAATATGTAATGTAATAGGTAGTTTGATCCCAAATTTTAAAAACAGGATATGAATTGAACAAAGAGAAACCACCTTTGCACATCATTTACTTGAACACTATCCATATACTGAGCACATCTAAGTTTATTTACAGGTGGGTCTCCTCCTGATTATGTCTGAAATGTAAAGGTAAGAGACCACAATTGACCCCACTCATGTCTGAATTACAGTACTGTGATTCATCATGCCACAAAATGATCCTGAGCTGAAGAATCTGGGCATGCTCAGTCATAACACAACTCCTCTCTGCCTCTCTGTGCCATCGCCAGTTTCTGCAGTCATTCCGCACTTCGGTTAAGTAATCAATTAAGTAATCAATCAGTTTTTATTAGGCTCAGCACCCTTTTACATCAGATTGTAGAGGAGCGCCTCACCATGGGTGTTTTTCAGGGGAAACCAAAGAATAGAAAGAGAGCCAGCCAGTCAGCCAGTTGGGGGCTCAGGGAGGGAAGGGTGTTATTTATTCTCTGACCCCTTCTTAGGTAACCCATTCAACCTCCTCGGATCATAGTGTGATACTAAAAATTACAACATGCTAACACATCATAAACACATTAAAAACACATTAGACGGAGTAGATACTTTGTAACTAAGAAGAAGAAAACCAGCAAGTCTTAAGATTGAAGTTCTCTCCAGAAAGGATGTGAAATTCCACAGAAAATCCATCTCAAGTAATAAATAATACATTCCTGACTTCCAGCAATGGTTCTTCTGCATGAGCAATGGAAATGAGTAGCTCGGTCAGAGAAAGCGAGAGAGAGCGAGAGAGAGTGAGAGAGGCATTAACAATGCAATGACAGATTCATCTGACACATTCAGAGGAACTAGGGCTCCTTACAGAGTATTGCTGATGAGTGCTGGCCTAATGACATGAACCCTCCAAAATATCATTTGGGTAACTCAGAAAGGGTGACTGTGCGGTCTTGCTGCGGTACCTTCCGCCATTGCGTTCCATGTCCGAGACACATTAGAAGCTTGTTACAATCTAATTTCACAAAACTGGAATAATGACGTTCCCTTGCAGTGCACTGTGATCCAGTTCGCTTTTGATAATGGGGCAATTATTCAGTTCACTTACAACTAGAAGGTCACAATAAACTACTCATTCTTTGTTATACTCTAATAGACTTTTGTCACACAGGCTAACCAGTCAGAAATGCATTATATTGTTCATTTACTTAGCAGATGGCCTTAACCGGGGCAATTTACATGGCTCATATTTTACATAATATCCATTTAAATATGAATATTTACTGAATCAGTTCAGGTTAACAATGTTAGTCTTGGGTCTATATACTTGAACCGTGAGATTCAACCCTACACCCTTCGAGCTACAAGTTCAGCACCCTAAACTTCAGCACAAAGCACTGTTGCCCCAAATACTCTTTATTAATTCCTTGATGTTTTCTTTCCCATGCTTGCCCATCTGTCCAAATTGATGCGGATCAACAGCAACAAACAATGCTAGACTGACACTGATCTGAAAATTAGAACCTTACCATGTAACATGGCACTAGCATGAGGCTACAGTCCAAACAAATCCCAGTGCTAAGCTAATGCATGCAGTTGGAAATCAGATGATGCAAAATCAAATGATCTCCATTCTACTGTGCTATTCCCAGTCTGAAGCTGGGACAAACTCCATCTGTTACGTCTGTTATTGCTATGACTTATTCAGTAATGTTTTCTTTGAAGATTATGATTATTAATAATTATTTATCTTAATGGATACATTCATACTGCATGCATAGTGCATCATGAAACATTATATATTCTTGCCCTAGTGTGTTATGTGGACTGTAATTATGTATTGTGTGTGTTATCGTAAGCCATTAGGATTACGTTGAAATGTTTACTTTATGAGGCATTATGAATTTGCAATGAAGAAAGTGCTACCAGTAATTTGCTTTGTTGCTGACTGTATCTCATGAATGATCGGCAACATCAGTGTGGTGCCACTGTGTTCTGTGCATGGAATGATCCAGCAGCAAATTCCTGTATCAAAGTGTGACTATGGGCTGAGCTTGGACGGCCTCGCTCCAGATCCCCTGACAACAATTTATCACAGGTTTATATGATTGCATACTGCAACGGTGCACTTATTTCTCTAGGAGTTTCTCCTCAGCAGGTGTATGGTATTATTTTATGTTAGACTAATGATTGCATGACGGAGCCTCTCCGTAGGTTGGGTTTCTTCTTTTGAGAGGATCAACACTGACTATACTGCTAACCCTACAGGCAAAGACCAAATTGAGCCGTTTAACGAGGCATGCGCCCTGTGAGTAGGACGCCCACGGGCACGGTCACTGCCGTAATTATACGGACCACTGCTTTACAGTCATCAACATAACAATGGGTTTACATTATGTTTATTCATTTGGCAGATGCTCTTATCCAGAGAAGCTCTCACAAAGTGCATTCAATGGCACTGGGCTAGTAGCTGCACAGATACTGAATCATTAGTGCCATACTTGAGATATAGTGCTATTGCGGGAAACATAGCCACAAAGGGAATAAGTGCTGACAGAAGGGACACAAACACATATTACTGCTGCCATTTTCCTGCCATCAAGCTTGCTTTTCAGTCTAATAAGGAGAATAAGTTTGTGGTTGTTACTGTAACAGTAAAGACCATGGGTATACAGTTACACCAAGAAGGACCATTTCTGCAAGCAGGGTAAAATACTTTAAAAATACAGGTGATGGTATTCTAAGCTTTTTTCCCCACACATGTGTAGCCCCATCTGAATTTCATTAATTGTAAATAAAGTTTTGTTAAATGTTTAAATAAGTTAGATTGAAATACATTTGGTTAACACATGCACGGCACACGCTAACTCACTGCCTGCCTCCTTATAGTTTTCCTGTTTCTCCTAAAATGGAAATCTAATGCCCAATATGCGAATGTGTTGGTTCACCTGTCAGATTCTTTGTTTAGGAAGGGGTGCGGGTCGCTAATTGAGTGAAATCCTGGGGAAAGTTCTAGAATAAGCAGAATGCCATTCAACACAGTCCGGTGCAGATAGCGTCGCAGCTCTTGGAAAACTGGGAGCAGGAATATGGTTGACACCACAAGTTACACCACATGCAGGATATCTGTGTTTACATTAGTTAAGGTAAAAGACATTTTTTCTGTGTATGTCTCAACAGTTGCTTCATATATTGCAAAATTGCTAGGAAATGCTAATCGAGAATAGCCACATTAGCAGGTTTAAGCCCATTGCTACCAGTGTATAGTGGTTGGCATTGAATGTATGACTGCATAGCAATTAACATGTACACTAGGATTGTGTTGTGTATTTTGACTGTGTGAACTTGCCTAGTTAATTTAAAACTTACCGACGCAGGATACAGACAGTTGTTCTTGATAAAGCATTTATTTTGATAAATGCTGGATAAACTCCTTGGCACTTGGACCGATGCTTCATGGCTGCTTGTGATCTTGGCACCTGGACATTCCTCACTCGCTCACTTTAGCCCTCGTGGTTCACCCCAACCTGCTGCACTGAATTGTCCGATCCCCCAGCACTTAAAAAGACAGCCCCGCATCTCAGAAGGTGTACGTGAGGTGTTCGTGAGTACTTTGTGTCGCACTTGCAGTTTTATTTTGTTTGCTTGCTGTAGACAAGCTGTTTTGAGTTTTTGAGGCTCACCGTACCCGGGCACCGATTCAGGCCTGTAACATTTGTTTTCTCTCCAGTCTTTTCAGTGATTGCGGTCTGGAGTGAGTGTGCATGTGCGAGTGGGCCCACCGCATTTGAGTGTAAAGGCCGGTCCACATTTAAAGCGATTCTGCTTTGTCGCTTACAGTTGGTCACTAGTGGACAGTCCAGGCTCTGGTTGCCTAGGCATCCCTCTTGTATAATTCCCAGCCCAAATATTTACAAGTGAAACAAGCAGTAGTTAGCTAGTTGTACAACACCATAATTATATTGCTAGTGTATGCATATGGATAGAGCTACGCTTCAACAGTGACAATGCACCCACGTTTAATTTCTTTTAGTTCACAGATAGTACAGTTTGTAGATCAAAGCCGTAGTGGTAGGAGTCGTGGACGTTTGTCTCCTTGTGGTAAACATTTGGGGAACTCAGTGTTTGCATCGTCTGTCAGTCAACGGTATCCTTCGCTCCCATTGGTAGTTGCCTCAATCGCGTCGCCTCAAAATCGGAACCCTCCCACTTCGCATCGTCAACTGTCATTTCGCCTGACATCGCTGCAAGTTGCCGAATTTCATTAACATTCCATGGTGTCTCGTTGCTCTTTCAGTGTGTATGGGGCTTTACGGATCTCTCATTGAGAACATATCGCAGTTTATACAGTTGAGTTTATGTTATTTCATCATTAGAATGTATTGCAGTGTATGTCTTTGTGTTTAGGAATTCATTCTGGTGTACATCGTGCTCTGCTAAATTTGTGAATATTACTATTTGAAAACTACTTTTTACATCTTTGAAGCCAAGCACTCTGAACATTTTATTTCTTAAATTCAAAGACATCCTAATGTAGCCTGTCTGGCATAAGCAGGTATATTCATAAAAAGAACAAAATGTGAACATAAATGGAAAATGGATTATTGGTGAAATATAAACCTATTATATTAATTACATTACTGAATTTCATTGGCTTTGTACCTGTTCTCTGCACAATGACAATAAAGTTGAATCTAATCTAATCGGCTACATTAAGTAAATTCCACATTGTTTGGATCAAATCTCCTTGTTTGGATTATAGTCATTTATTCTGTGGAGGCATTCTCAGTATTGGGAACCACACTGACCACCTTTTCTAATTTTCTTAATAGAGGTTATCTCTGTGCTATTCAGCTACACTTCTATTAAGTGGAGGCACTGCCAATTTTTAGCATTTTTAGTAATAACCCTTAAGTTTATCAGGTTGTATAGACAGAAAAATATACTGACTCTTAAGCGAATCATACAGCACCAGTACACTACTATCGTACCCAGGGCCTCACCTGTTGGTTTAGTGAGTGAAATTAGCAGGCATATACATATAGTGTATGGGTGGGGTGTTACACATGAGTAAGTCTCTACCACAAAATCCAGATGAGGGATTATACAAGAATCTACAGGGCAAATTTACCAGTATTATCCATAAGTGATAACCTGATCTTAAATTCACTATGAATCACCTTGCCTGCAGATGCTGATTTAAAAAGCACAGTTTGTGCATTGAAAGTTTTGTTGTTGTTGCTAACTTCCCTACAGCTTCCTAAAAAAGTCCTTTTCCAGCCCAAGAATTTCAGCCATGCACCTGCATCTGTCCTTCCCCACCAGTTAATTTATATGCTAACCTGATTGTGTAACTAATTCAGATTTTTTCATCTTGACTCCCTTGCATCAGTCGCAGAGGTTTATTTCCAACCGACAAAACATAAACACATGCAAGAGCAGCAGAAGAGTGCTGCTTCGCCGCTCATGACTTTGATGGGTTTCCTGACTGCGCTCTCTTCATAAATCATAAATGTACTCGCGTTCGCTCGTCCGCCAGGCCTGGGAGTAATTGCGTAAAGCATACTGCTCTTAATGGCTGACCCGGACCAGATCAACTCCCAATAATAAAGCAACTCTCATTCCCGGTAAACATGAGTTTATGTAAGCCCGTTAACAGTTTCATAATCCTCTCCAAGAAACTGCTTCATGCTAATACACGGGGTGCCTGGAGATGAAGCGTTGTCAGATTTATTTTAACTTGCGTGGCCCCATGAGCGCACAGATTAGCGACAGATGCTGGTTAGCGAGGTCCAAGGAGGTTAAATCGTCTGTGGACCTGATTCATCGGCTCATTTCTGTGTCAACCTCCCATTTGACCCCAAGGAGCCCCCCTGGACACAAATTGCCACCCTGATGTAATCTCCTGATGAATGGATTTTCCCTTAACTTTAACAAGGGGCATGCTTTCAATTATTCCTCAGGGAACCTCAGGAAAACATTAGCGGACAGTCACCTCCTCCAAGAGAGTTATGTGTCCAGCAGGTGTCCATTAAGGACCTACCAGTTTAAGAGCAAATCACCTGTTTTTCATATCTGAAGTACAGTGCCCCCATTTTCACAAAAGCAAAAAAGATTTTAAAAGAAAAAGAGCCTGTTACGTTCTACTGGCACTTTGAAAATGAAGTTCAAAGGCCTTGTGAGTTTGAGCCATGCAGTGGTTCAAAGCTTTGAAGATCATGTATTTGTTCCCCAAGAGAACATGCCAGATTTGCAGTCATCGGCACTACACAACTTAGATTCAGTTTATCCAAAATGTGTAGCATCCTTGTCTTTTACAAACACGCACCCATATACACAAGCATACACACAAAGAGTGACACATGGTTGAAATGAGATATACAGTTAGCAATCAAGTGTTATTTGTATTGTCCATTTGTATCCAAAAAAGCCTGGATTTTATCACTTAACTACAGGCATTATTATCACATGCCCACTTCCCAAATTACACACTTCCATTCATTTACAACATGCATCAAGCATAAATTGCCATGTTTGGCTAATAATGCTGAAACAGAGTAAGAAATGAAGATTGAAAATGTGCCTGAAAGATATAAGCTGCATTTTATGGTCCATTTTTATGGAATGCGCGGTTAATGTACGAGAAAAAAATCATTTTTGCTTGCAGTGAGGATAGAGGCTACTAAAGACTGTCCTGTATAATCCAATGAATGAATCGGACAATTCAGTCCCAACTGCTTTGTGACCTATGCTATATGGTGCTGGCCTATGCTGCTTTTGCAGTAAATCGTATGCTGTATTGTATGACCCTGGACTTCAGAACAAAACTGCCCCACAAGAAGCTTATAAGACTTCATACCCTCTGAGTGCCGTTTCCACAGACATTGATGCAACAGCTCTCATAACAGCATGTACGCATGCATGTACGCTTGCACGTGCACAGCCGCATAGTATCTGAATGATGTTTGTGCAGGGATTTCTACACTGTAGCGAGAGAGAATTACACAGTTCTATTTTAGATTTATTTTAGATACTGCAGCTATTCAATGTCTTGTCTCGAATTTTAGCACATCTGGAAGTTGTGTTGCCAGTTTGGCCAGAAGGACACCTGTGTATCTATAGCTGTAGCCATAGGTGACAGTGAAAATATATACAACAACATACACTGAGAACCATTAAAACACACATTATTAAATTATTTTATGTAGTAGTGATAGTTGTAGTAGTAGTAGTAGTAGAAGTAGCTGTAGTAGTAGCTGTAGTATTTTGAAAAATATATTTGTCACAAAAATTCATAGTGGTGCATGATTCAAATGTGTTTGTGTCAAAACAATTGCTTATTACTGTCCATAAACAAAATCCATAGTACTGGCGGTGTGCACTGTGTGCATACTCTGTGTCATCCATTAGTGTCCAACCCTGCTTGCACACCATTAGGCCAAGAAAATTGATTTGCCTCCAAAAATCATGTTACACGAGGGCTCTGTGCGGTTCAGCAAGCATCCCGAGTCCTCTCACATTACTTTCAGTCCATGATCCAGCTTGAGCCTGTGTGTGTTTGTAGTGAATCTGAAGGCGCAAAACAGTCTCCAAAGTGTCCTCCCACCTTTGGCACTGTCACTCTGGCCTTATAAATATATACCATGCATGTATTTGTAGCTAATATATTAAACTCATGCATTTTAAATATGTTACAGTGACATGTAAAATACCCAATTGTCTGAACAGGGTCATAAATATTTAAAATATGTATTTCTGTAATTTGCTTGCCTTTGATGCATGCCAGCACACGCTGGTGTAAACCCAGGGGAATACTCGGGCCAAAAGTCACAGCTCTTTGTAAACCACAGCGACTGGCTGTCCCACTGCTCGATACGGTATTCCCCAGGTCCAGCTCAAGAAGCAATTGAGTAGAAACCATTTCTGGACACATGAAACACATTTAAAAGAGCTGGGCTCAGAAGGGATCCCACCTGGCTGTAAGGATTAAGAATGAGGTAGGAGGGGCAGGACAGCAGTGTGGTGTGGTGGTATGCACAGGGCTTGTAACTCAAAGGTTGTCGGTTCAATTCCCAGGTGGACCACTGCTGTTGTCCCCTAGAGCAAAGTACTTAACCCAGATTGCTTCAGTAAATATTGAGCTGTATAAATGGATTACAAGTAAAATTGTAGGCTGTGTATGTCTGTAGTGTCTGTTGAATAAATGTAATACAATTGACCCCAACCCCACCCACGCAGTGGCATAGCACTAGATGCGCTCGAGGCAGAATGACAAGCCAGCTTGGGCTGGGTTCTTATTTGTGTATTTTTAACATTCTACTCACCTATGCCTAACACAAATATGATTTTTGCCCTGGTTTATCCCTTTTCACAGGCCTTGTGAGTGTAGCTGGAACTTCCTGTGGTACTTGGGGAAACTTGGTGTTGCCAAACTGAAATTGTATCGTGGCTTAACACCTTTGATCATGTAGTACACCGAGTCCCACAGGCAAGGATGCTGCTCTTTTGGGCACCTATCCAGCAAGTGAATATCCAGCCGTCTTCAATTTTTTGCAGGGTGCTGTTCAATGTTGCCTATCGTGAACTATGAAGGACTGCCAGCATCCAATGAAAGCCAGTGAATTTCAATAATGTAACTTGGCAACACAGAAACTATTTTTATTTAGCTGTTGGTGTTTTCCATTGGACCACAACAAAAAAGCCCACGAGAAAGCCATGGATTAAAAATGATAAAATGAAGCAGCACAAACACTGACCCACAAATACACTCTGGGTACTCAAAACCAGCGTGGTATGTAGAGAGAAATAGCCAGGTAGCCTGATGGAAACAGCTAGAGACTCTATGCTTCCTGGAGTCCGGGTAAGTGCTTTATAACCTTACAGGGAGGCCTTGGGAAGAAGCGGCCAGTGCTGTGCAG
Organism: Megalops cyprinoides; assembly: GCF_013368585.1. NCBI lineage: Eukaryota > Metazoa > Chordata > Actinopteri > Elopiformes > Megalopidae > Megalops > Megalops cyprinoides. The sequence continues at coordinate 26,219,721 of NC_050599.1, read as the reverse complement.
CAGAGTCCTGAGGTGGAGGCACATGGTATGATTCCCCGATTCAAAAAACTCCTCGGGAGCACCAGGCCCAGCTCCTCAAATTCTGCAGCTGGCATCTCACAGCATCCTTCAGGCTCACTCAGCACACCTGCATGGGATTTTTAAAGAATCACAATTTGTGAAACAGGCTGGGAGGAAGACGTTTCTAGAACGTAGGTCTGGAAAAGCATCTAAAGCATCGGCACGACTGGCGGAGGCAACTTTTTTGAGAAGCCTGTCAAAAAGTTCTGGTCTGTACAGCTAGACTTTTTAAACATGTGGTTACACTTTACATTAATTTACAGTTACATAGTGGTTACACTTCAAATAACAATTACAATGTTGTTACTGTGTAATGGCATGTAGTTTCCATGTAGCATTAGTATAACATAACTAACCTGTTGAACCTTCGTAACGTGATATATTTGTCACTGAATGCTGGAGTGCAACATTCTGGCCATGTACTGGCCATGTTACACTTTGATATTTCGAGAACAGTGATGCAATGAATTTCCTTGCTTTTGTGACCTGGAGGCTTGTGAGCTTGAAAAGGGCAGGAGAAGCTTTTCAACACGCATATTGTCGTGAATATGTCTTTGGTGATTAACATGTGCTAATTTAAATGATAAAGTCTGACCCATCAGTGTCTGCCTTTTTTTTTTTTAACTGAATCGCCTCTCAAGGCATGTACAGTGCAACTTTAACATTTGGTGGACGCTCTTATCCAGAGGGAATAACAGAGCAAAGTTACATAAGTGGATCTAATAAGACTATGCAAGAGCAAGACTGTGGAAAAAAAAAACACAGACCACATCTGAGCATGACTCGATACATCACAGAGTGCTACGATAACTCATGCCATACTGAAAATACAGGGTAAGTGCTACAATAATCAACACTGCAACAGCCACTATCAATGCATAAATCTCTCCAGCATTAGCCTGAAAGTGCTATGCAGAAAGGTGAAGCTGCTATTTGCAGGCGTCTCTGTGGAGTAGTGGTCAGGGAATTTGACTTGCTGCTACAAGACTGCAGGCTCAGATCCCATGAGCTTAACCTGAGCTGCCTCAGTTAACACCCAGCTGGGTAAAGGGATATTCTGCTAAAATTAACCCTGGCACATGTTTCTTGAGAAGAATACCTGCTAACCAGATAAAACAATATTGTACTGCTACTGTCACTGATACCATTTCATTGATGTTCGTACCATAAGTGCTGTTCCTATCTTGGCTTTCCACTAAGAGCAGTAGGTCTTTGTGTTCAGTCATTGCAAAAATCAGCACTGTGTCCACCTATGAATGCCTCTCTAATCTATTTATACTCCTGCTTTGTTGAAAGCATTTCACCCAATCACTGTGAAGTATGGACGACATTTTGCCTTTGTAGACACTGCAGTGCTTATCTGAATCAGGGTAATGAATCCATGTAACCCAATTTCTGCACCGCTGAGGAGTCAGAATTGATGTCGTTGATTTAAAATGCTAATTACAAATGTCACGGAGACAGAGTATATGTGTTTGTGTGTGTGTGTATATGTGGTATATGTGTGTGTGTGTGTGTGAGAGTAGTGTGTGCATGTGTATAGCCTTCATCTTCATTTCAGTCTGACAGATAGTGCTACTGTGAGGCTGTGAGGGAGACATTAAGTGAGAAGCCTGATGTCTGGATGTCAGCTGTCCACCCGCTGAGTCAGAGGGCATTAGGTGATGCTACCGAGCTGGAACGAATTACCGCGGCCACTCAGAGGTGCCTTCAGCAAAATGCCTGAGGTTGCAGAGATAGGGCCACGGGCTCCACAGAAGGACCAAATTAGGCCAGGAGTCACTCGGCAGGGCCGCCTCCCAGAGAGCGTGGGAGTTCTCATTCTGATCACGCCGGGGCCCGAGAACACAGGGGCGGGCTATTAATCAATGCCGAGATGAGACCGCGAGGTGGGTGTCCTGCCGAGCCGAGCCGAGCCGCTCATTGACGAGTCTTCCCTTTTTTGGCTTCACCGCCGAACACCCAGGACTGTGGAAGACTGTTTCGGATCAAGACAGCGCCGCTGCCAGTTCACCGACGGGCTGTAATATCATTTGCGCTTGTTGGCGTGTACATCTGCATATGTGGTGTGCACACATGACTGTGGGATGGTTGTGAATTGGAGTTGAAGGAAATTCAAGGTAAAAGAGGGGACAGGGATGGGGTCTAAGGGGAGGGGGAGTTTGGAGAGGCAGAAACAAACAAAAGTAAAAATAGATGGAATTTCTTTCTTGTATTCTTCTCCTCGCCCTATCTGTCTTGATGCAGGAATAAATAACTTTTTTATTTCAATTTTCTGAGGGTAGATGGAAAAAGAAATAATAAAAAAAGTTTATAAAAAAAAAAAATAATAAACCCTGTCTAGACCAATAACCTCGAGACAGGCCTTGGACGGCGGGCGGCCGGATAAAATATTATGGTCTGCCCTGTCGAAAGGATTTATAATTATCTCAAGGCAATGACCTGAGAGGGATATCTGGACAAGAAATAGCGGCTGGGCATTTTCTACCTTGAATCCCCATCACTTTGCAGACATGTTTTAATATTACAATTGTTAACTTTCAATGACAGCTGTGTGCAAGCTGTTTTTATAGGCAACCGTGGAAATGCGCAAAACCACTCCTTTAGAAGTAGACTAAGGCAAAAAATGGCAAAATAAAAACAGATAAATGCGTTACTGTACGTTAGGCCTCACATTGCTTGTCTCCAAAGTCTATAATGTTTGTCAACTGCCATTACTCAGAACCTGCTTAAATACAACTTTTTGAACCACTACTGTGTAGAAGGGGGGTGGATGCACAGATTAATTTTCATGCAAAATGGTGATACGCTAATGTTGATGTTTAGAGCCCGTTTTGACTTCTTGCTGTATGTTTCATTTAAAACAAACAAAAATTGAATGCCTTATTGAGGATGGGTGTGAACTCAGGCTGAGGTTGTTGAGCAATGTAGACATATTTTTCTGAGTTAAAACAAAGAACAGATCCACAAACTTGTGTTTACTGCTGAGCGTTACTGTGCAAGTGGGAAAAGATGCACCTACAGTGAGGGCTGTATTAGTTTATCCCGGGAGTGGGCTGGTGCAATCTTCTGATTGGGCGGAGATAATGGGCTCGGCTATACAGCCTGCCAGAGGCATTCTCTGGGGTGTCTCTTCCCATCCTGTGCTTAAGGGGTATGTTATTGCCTCATGGCTTTTCAAAATGTAGCTGTTGTGAGCTGTCCCGGTCCACAGTGAAGGGCCTAGCTCATATATATGTATGCACACACACACACACACACTTCTTAAAATCGCACACAATAATCAAGATGCACTGCTGTACACCTTGTTTTGTGTAAATTATTAATGTCAAATATTCAAGAGTATTTGGGAAAAGATCAAGTTGCCAGAAATTGTGGACCTCGTCATGTGTTCCCTCACTTCTTGGGGACAGTATTGCATATATATAGGAATCATGCCAGAAGGACTTGAGCTTTGGACCATTAAATTTTTTGCCTTGCATTGCTGTTTTTCTGTTTGTTTTGGATTCTGTTTTTGTTCTAATGCTTTGTCAATGATATTTGTAGAAATGATGCTATTTGTCTTGTGGTTTTATCATTTATTCCTTTAGCGGATGCCACAATCCAGGGCAATTTAAGCCCACATTTCACATATTCATCATTTTTTGACATCTGATTTTTTTTTCTTGAAGCAATCCAGGTTAATTGCCTTGCTCAAGGGTACAACAGCAGAGCCCCACCTGGGAACTGAACCTGCAACCTACAGCTTGCCAGTCCACCCAATAAATAAACTTTATGACATTGCGAATACAGTGACAATTCAGAACAGTTGATGTGCTTGACTGGTGCTATCCTAAGGGGGATCCATATTAGGACATTAGGTGGTTAGCCTAATGCCTGAGGGATGACTTACAACTGCCCAGGAGTGGTAGCTGAGCAGAGATATAAAGGTCTCCAGTCTGGCAGTGTTCAAAAGATTGGGTATACTCTGATATGGGTCAAAGGAAGCTTACATCATGAGATTTTATGCGAGAGAACATTCTAGAGGGGACACCACTAGATTCAGTCGATACTGCCCAGCCACCTGATGTGGAAGTGCTGTTCAGGCATACAGAAACAAACCTTCCCCGATTAATTACTACTAGAGGTCACTGGATGCCCCTAATTTCAGGCTCCACCTCTTCCTGTTTCTTGGATTACGATCCTTTACCGTTTGAAGTGGAGTCGGTTCAAAGCAGCTGTGCTTCATTTTGTTTTCCATAAGGCTTTCCTTTGAGGTGACTCTTCTGGCACCTGAGACCTGGGAGGTTTCACCATGATTTCCCCAGCTTCTCTGTGGCCTGGAGGCCAGGCTGCAAGAGGAACGTGTAAGTAAGACATGTCTGAATTTCACAGCAGGTCGGGCGTAGAGCACCTCATTACAGCGCAGTGCTCATCTTCAGAGAAGGGAGGTGAAAAACTGTCAAGGCAGAGGTGCATGATGTAAGGATACTGAATAGTGCATTACTTTGGGTATTTCAACATGGCACGTTTACGTCAATGCATTTATACAATAGCCTGTAATAGTCGCGGTCATAGTCGCATGGTTGGTACCCCGTAGACCCGGGTTCGAGGCCGGGTGGGGTGACTGCTCTCGCCCTTCGCTACACAAGCACATATGAATGCCCAAAGAGCCGGGCTCTTTGGTGTCGCGGTCAAAGTCGCATGGTTGGTACCCTGTAGACCCGGGTTCGAGGCTGGGGTGACTACTCTTGCCCTTCGCTACAAATGGTGTTGGCAGTGGGATTGCTTGCCGCAAGGCTATCGGGGGTGTGCCTGCTGTGTGAGCTGTATGAGGGACCCCCAGGTTCGGTTGACCCCAGTGTGTGAGGGACCACAGAGATGAGTGAAGCACAGTGTGAGGGACCCCAGTGAGTGGGGCACCCTGGGATGGGAGAAGTACAGCAGAGGAATGTGTGAGGGACGCCATGGTGCATGAGGCGCATGGGTGCGCTTCCCAAAGGGAAGGGCAGTGTGACAGAGTGCCGTCACTACGGTTGAGTATGCGCTCTGACTGCCATACCAATGAGCCTGGCTCTTTAGTGTCGCGGTCATAGTTGCATGGTTGGTACCCCGTAGACCCGGGTTCGAGGCTGGGTGGGGAGACTGCTCTCGCCTTTCGCTGCAGCTTGTTTTAAAATGCATTTTCCATGCTAGATAAATAAACGCTCTGGCCTTGTAGTTACCCTGAATTTATCAATGTGCAAACACAATATGACTCAACACAACTATATTTTCAGTATCCTACTTCTGAGTGGAACCTTGAGTTGTGAGTTCAAAAAATGGTCATGATTTTCATCTTACATTTCTACAGTATGTCATTTAACTTTTAGTATTAGTAATGAGTAAAGGGAGAGTAGGATGTTATAGACCCCATGAGGGCTGCGGTATGACTGTCTATCAACCACTGGCTCCTGCAAACCAATTGAAAGACTCTTCCCTCCATTGCAAAACACTGTGATTCCTCCAAATCAGCCAATGGTGGTGTGATGGCTCCTCACATTGAGAGGCTTCTCTCTACTGTCACTTGCCCATATCGGGACATTGCCATCACAGACCGCCCTCCAACTGCCGAATCGCTCACGACTTCCCATCCACAAGGCAGCAGGTAGAATGAACAGGAGAAACAGGTCTCAGAAAGGTCCCTGCCCTTGTCAACAATCATATTCTTCTTTTTGTGCAGCCACAGTTGGTGACTTGGGCCAGCGGCTTGCCAAAGGCATTCATCAATTCTGTGAGTTTTTAATTTGGCTTCCAATGTCTCAGGCGGCTCTGGAATAGCGAAATGGCAGCTGCACATTTTTCGAGCGATGTTCTGCAGATGCAATCAGCACCTCTTGTTTTGCAGGGTAGAAATTTGGCACTTGTGATTCTGGGCCTCTTCCCGACCGCTGAGTCAGAGCTAAAAAAAATGGTTGCTGGTATATCTCCTTGGAGCTTGCGGTCTGAGAAAGATTAAATCTGACTTCTTAGACCCGCTCTTTCCAGCTTCTCCAAGATTTGAACTTATGTCCCATTTACACACAATATGCACTTTCTCTTTTCACTTTTCCAGCTAGCTCTGTGTTCTCGGCTCTGCCGAGTTTTCTTTGGGCTGTCCCACTCAGCCGAAATTTACACAGAATGTTCTTTGGTGCTGACGATCATTTGAAGTTTTCAGACGAGTGTGCCTTGAATTGTCACATCAAGATTTTCAGTGGGAACCAGGTGACACAGTGAAAGGTGGGGGATTTACGAGGGAAGGTGCCAGATTCAATCAAACTACGAGACACTTGGTTTTGAACTTCGAGTAACAGAAACACATAGCATGTCATTTATGTGCATACGCAACATTTTTCAACAGTTTCAAAGACTAACAAACTTGCAACAAAAAGATGTAACACTTGCTGAGAACTGTTTTGGAATTTTAGTAATTAAGAATATTGCAGTTAGATTTATTTTTTATACCATATTATACATCATGAGATACATCCATATATCCTGTAATACCTATTATTTTATCCTTTAATGAAATGCTTCTCTACAGCAGACCATGAAGTCAAGCCCAAATTCTTTTAATAATGGCCCCAGAATGAAGCCAGAAAGCACAGAGGACCAGGGGTTGTATTCAGTATACATTTAGTCCTTAACTTTGACTCATAATTAAGTGTTAATTGTGTTAATTCAGTATTACATTTCAAGCACAGTTTTGGGAGGCCGAAATCACCAAAGCGAATGACAAGAACCGTTTTTTATTTTTTAGTCAAAGTTAAGGAAAATGGTGAGAAATGAAATGGTGGCATTAATGTGGAATACTAACAGCAGACAGTAGAGCACATAGACCTGTGTACAGAATGCATTGCTGCCGTACACAAGAATAGCAGCCTTTAGACTTTAAAGTGTTCCATTAAAATGAAAATAATACCAAAACGGCATCCTCCGCGTGGTGATGAAACAGTGGCAAACAGTACAACTGTGGCGGTTTATTTCTTTTCCCATTTTGCCGTCCGCCTTTCTGGCACAGGCAGACAACGACGGAATTTGCCTAAAAGAAATAGTCGGTGCTTGTCTATGCAGGGGGAAGAGTACCCCAGTTTTTGAAGTTCACTCCAGGCGAATAAAAAAGGACTGGCCCCCTTAGGGGCCGATGTCTCTCCCGCACCCCCCAGAATTAAAACAGGTATCTGCACCAATAGTGGCGTGCGAGAGCAGCCTTACTATTTAATATGGTGCCTGGAGGCATTAATATTGCATGTAGTCTCCTCCAGTATCTGAAGATTCAAAAGGACGCGTGAGAGCTTATAATTATTTGACGACTACTTTATGTGACACGTCTTCCTGTTTACGGTATGCTTAGTTGTAGGTTCTCTCTCACTTGTCTGACTGTATTCAGTGGAAATGCTCTTGGGTACTGAACGAGAGGCTTCATAGAACTTAAATGAATTTATTCAAAAGGTATTCACTGGTGTCTTGAGCAGAGCTGCCCTACTAAAAGTTTTACTTCAGTGATATGCACATTAATTCAAAAGCAACAGACAAAATAATATGTATATATGCATGTGTGTGTCTGTCTGTGTGTGTGTATACAGTATACACTATACTGGAATGTTAAAGATATATATGTATGTATGTATATGAAAGAATACCTCAAGAAAAAGCAGAACTGGAGCTACAGATGTGTCAGAGCCTGCTCAGATAGTGTGTCAGTGTGTTAGCGTGTTAGTGTATCTTGCCCTTACTCCAAGTCCAGCTCCTGCTGATTGATTGGTCCTTGGAGACCCCTGCCATCCGTGCATTTGTGACCTGTGGTTTTGAACACTTGTACCAGGTAGTGTCTCCTGTTCCCAGCTTTTCTTTCTGTTCCCAGGCCCCATGCCACCATGCCAGCCCTCGCTCTCTTCCATTTACTTTAGATGACAATCACCTTTAGTTCATCAATATACATATTAACACATTTATTTATTATTTATGATTTTTATATTTATGATTTATTTATTTATTATCACACATTTATGGCATAATTACTAGGGATGGGATCGGCACGACATCGGTATCGGCTGATAAAAACTTAAGAAGTTAATTATCGGCATCGGCAGATATGAAAATTTCTGCCAATGTGCCTGGCCGATAAGGTGACGCGTTTACTATGTGCACGCAATTACGCTAAAAGCTTTTCTGTCCTTCTGGAGGGGCATGATATCATTTTAAAATAAAGCGGCTCCGTAAGGAGAGAATGCAATTTGAAATGAAACAAGACAGCCCGTGATCGCCGAGCTCGTGCTCTGGGACTCAGACTCAAACATTTTTAAATTATGCAGCATCTATATATGTGTATATATATATATATACACTATATGGACAAAAGTATTCAGACGCCTGACCATTACGTTGTAATGACATTGTATTGAAATACATATACTTTAATATGGAGTTGGTCCCCCTTTTGCAGCTATAACAGCTTCCATTCTTCTTGGAAGGCTTTCCACAAGATTTTAGAGTGTTTCTGTGGGAATTTGTGCCCATTCATTCTGTAGCATTTATGAGGTCAGGCACTGATGTTGGACAAGAAGGCCTGGCTCGCAATCTCCGTTCCAGTTCATCCCAAAGGTGCTCGATGGGGTTGAGGTCGGGGCTGTGTGTGGGCCAGTCAAGTTCTTCCACACCAAACTCATCAAGCCATGTCTTTATAGTCCTTGCTTTGTGCACTAGGGCAAGTCATGTTGGAATAGAAAAGGGCCTTCCCCAAACTGTTGCCACAAAGTTGGAAGCATAACATTGTCCAAGATGTATGACATATATATATATATATATAAATATATATATATATATAGACACACACACACACTATATAGGAATCGGCAATCGGCCAAAATGAGTTTGAAAATATTGGCAACAAATCCTTGCACATTCATTTTTTACTGGTACAGCAGAGTATTTGCACATGTCCCCATTTTTGTGGCTGTCAAGAATGTTTCCCTGTGGAATGGAGTGGATCTCCTGTTTATCTATGTTTGCTTTTTTGTAATAGAAGCATCGTTACTTTATTGCTGCTAATGCCGGGGTTGACCTAATGATTTCAACATGGCTCTCAAGGACAGCCCGTTGAATTCAAGTGAAATGCAGATAGATGTGCTACAGTACTTAGAAGAAGGGTCAGAAGGGTAGCAGGCAAGGTCTGTGTGACAGTTGTCCGGCTGTAATTGTGCACCAAGAGATAAATGTTCAAACTCTCAGTGTGAAGGAAATCTTGTCCTGTTACCCTAAGAAACAGCATTCGTGAAACTCATTACCCCTCGCGTTAACTGGTGCTTATTGAATGTTAATTCCTCCAACAGACTCACCTGGTGTGCTGCATTATGCTATGGGTAATTAGTCCAGGCCAGTGGAGTGTTTTACAGAACGTTTTACTTGCTTCAATGCCTGTGCTGTTTGAGCTTAAATATAACATTATAGTTATGTAACACAGGTTATTCCTACTGCTTGAGATCCAATATGACTAGGCTGTCTAATCATAACATCAGTGCAGACATTGGGTTGCATTTGCAAGACATGAACGATAGCGGTGAACTGCAACAGAACAGGATGATGAGGGCTGTAATGAGAGAGAAGCTATAACCCAGAATTATAAAAAGATTATGTTGATAAAAATTCACCAGGTGTAAGGGACATGAGAGAGAAGTGAGATGGACTGATGCACATGGTGTAATGCCATGCGAAGAAGCCTCATTTTCTCAGGGTTTCAGCTGCTGCTGCTTCCCATAGTCACCAACAGATGTCCTCATCACATCCTGTCTGGGTTTCTAGCTGCTGCTTCCCAGGATGACCACCGGATGGCATCACTTCCTGTTTGTTTGCTGTCTCATTTAGTTAAAGTGTTACATCTGTGTGTAGTTTGTGTGTTCATATGCTTTGTTTGTTATTTAAGCCCCGCCTTTTCCCTTGCTCATTGCTCAGTTTTGAGTTGCCATGCTTTCACTCCTGTGCTAAGCCTGCCTTTTGTTCTCCAACCTTCAGAAAGGAAACTTTGTTTTCTTACAACCAACCAGTGTAAGAAAATGCGATGTCCATTTTAATGTAATGAAATTTGATGTCACAGAGACAAGTTGTTTTGCGTGGTCTTCAAGAGTAGTGATGAGACAGTGAACCTCACAAAAATGGGTGGGGCTACCAATAACAAGATCACAGCCTGTCAGTCACAGACGTTTAGGAAACAGTCAAAAGACATAGCATAACATTATTAGTTCTGATCAGTGAGTCAGTGGTAGCCCCACCCATTTTTGGATCTATGAGGCTTCTCTTTCAAATCATTATTGAAGGGGATTTTGCATTAGTCTGCCTTTATTGGATGACATCTGGATATTCATCCAAGCAAGAGATGAGCTCACTACCGTGAAGAACCTAAGAAATAAAAAAAGGAGATTATGAAATGAGATTACTCCCTCCTCCCAAGCAATCCATACTGAAAAATGCCATAATTACAGCAAACAAGGAAACATACAAGCATCAAAAAAAAATGTTCATTGGTGCAAAAATAAGGATATTACTATATGAATTTATGTCTGCTCTAACCATTTAGGTTTGCTCCATTTCACAGGAAAGGGTCAAAGTTCCAGAAATGAAGAGAGGATGTAGTTATCAGCTTTCTGAACTACCTCAGTGATAAATGACAATGGGTTAATAATGAACTAATCTGGGTCCAGCTCTACAGTGGAAAAGGGGTATAATGACCTAGTGCAGTTCCATCTTAGGTTGTAATGTTTTATACATTTTGGAAACCACACAATCCAACAATGGGGCACTTTATATTACATAACAAATAATGGAAAAAATACTGGCATGACATTTCACACAATAACTATGAGATCGGGATCAAGGTACTGCCTGTTATTAACAAACAAAGCATTCTCCTGTTAGTTCTGCTGTTCTGTTCAAGAGAGAGCATGTAAGTAATTGGATTTTAAATTTGATTTTCACAATGAACCCCATAAGATGACAAGATTTATCCACCTCTTGTGCCAAAACAGAAAAGCAGGACTCTTCTAGAACTGGATTGCAGAAACCTCCCAGTGTGGAGTTGTATGTTGATGAACAGTAGTACTTGTGTTTCCATCGGGTTTATGATTTGGTTTAACATTCCTGTAAGAACACATATTGTTATGTTATTATATTCTTATTAATTCTCATGCAGGTACCCCAAATAACCATAAAGTGTGAATTATTCGTGTTGCTGAGTGGTTGTAATATGTAATTTGCTAATATATAATTATACGTGCTTTATATGGTTATCATATGGTTTCATAAGTCTAATAATTTGCATGTATTTAATTTAGTCATTGCTTCTATGAAAAGTCCACAAATCTATGCCTTTTTAACATCTATCCAAACAATGCACCCTGATTCTTCAATATCTATTTAGAGAGACTTTGTGCACCACTCTTCAGTGGCTGCTATGTAGCTCTGTTATATCTCATTCCACATGCTGCCTAGCCATGTATTAGTGGAGTTCTAAGCTTGGGCTTCAAAGAATATCCAATATCACCTGTGGGAAAGGAGCCAATTTAAACCCTGAAATAATCAATCGGCATTAAAGTTTCAGGGATTTGTTGTACCGCTTTCGCTCGCAAATGAGCCAGCACCACGTTGTGCACCATAATGTATAATTGCTGATCCTAGAGTTGTTGATTCTAGAGTACAGGAAAAGTACTAAAAAACATGACATCATCTGACCAATTCACAGGTACCTGATGAATTGCAGGGTGCCGGAGAATGGAGAGACAAGGAAACCCTGTTGGCAAAACAAACCACACCTTGGCGGAATGAAGCCTAATTTCGCTGCCATGGGTTCACAGTAATTGTCGTCATTTGGGAGCCCTGCATCTGTCAGTTTTGTGGGGGAGGAGCCTTTGCTTTGATCAGTGTGTAATGATGCTTGGTTTAAACACAACCAACCATGGCAAACGGCTTAGATGAAGGGCAGGGGAAACTTTGACAATTCTCTGAGAATTCCTTTGATGAAGGCACTGTGTTAAATGCAAATTAATTTTGCATTATAACACTAAAACTGATCAAAGTGCCTGGCTGTGGCCTCTAGCAGTTCTGGTATCATATGTGAATGCCCAGTCATTATGAAATCTGTTTCACTCATTTTAAATGACTATGCATTACACGGGGTTAATCTGTGTGTATACATGTAAATATCAATGAATATTTAAATATTATATCACATTTTGGGTGAATATGAAATATGAATTCTTGCACAATATGTGAAAATGTAGCCTATCAAAAGTACCACTCATTCTTTCCCCCCAGGTACTTTTAACCAAACTCCCTGAGAAAATATAGTCCATTTATTATGGTGCTGAAGTTGGATATCTGTGGGTTTACAGGTTCTGCTTCAGCTCTCCAAATCTGATACTATGACCCTCCTGTCAAAGGTGAAGAATTCAAATCGCCGCTCCGGTATTTTTAATGGTGTTCTTACCTGAAGTATCCTGGCATAAAAAAATTACAATTCAATGTGTGTACTGCTCAAATTATGCTTATTCTTACCTTGTCGATAACTTTCCCTCACTGCAACAATGCCAAAACATCACAGAGGGTTGCATTTTCTGAACTCATCTCCGTGTGCAAGAGCAGGTGCGGTTAGGAGGCATTCTCCTTCAGAGGCAGTCAGTTGCAGGCATGCGTTAATAGTGCTCCCCTTCAGATGAAAACCTGCACCGAACGCTTTCCTCTAAAAATAAACATTGGCGAGGCCGCTGTTTAATTTTTAATGAAGACAGGAAAGGGGAGAAAAAAAGATGCATTGTGCTGAATTCCCAGAGCCTCCGTGGACACCGCTGTGCATTGTTTGTCGGTAAAGCACTTAGGTATTGTGTGAACATTTTTAGAAGCTCTCCCTGTGTTTTCCAGCATAGGGGCCTTTCTGTGATGTGCGCGTTTCTAGTTGTCGTGCCTGCATTTACCGAGGGGAAGAGAGAGGCAGGTGGGAGGGACGTAAATCACACGCTGAGGTGACTGCGAGTGGAAGACTTTTGCACACCAACACCATCTCCCTTGTCCACCCTGGAGTACTGATTCTTCAGGACCGTTTGGAGTGTGAGGTGCGCCAGGGCATGCCAGCTGCCTTTTCCTCAGTCTGCACAGAAAGAAGCAAATAAAAACTTGGTTCTTTTTTTCTTTAATGCTCACATTCCAGGGTAAATAGACACATTTAGGTCAAACGTTAATCCATATCTCTTACTGCTATCAAATAAAGCTACTGCAATGGCAATGAAGGCAAAGGGTTGTGAGAGGTCTTTTCAAATTTAGCCGTTGTGGATTTTCAATAAATTGCATTATTTAAAACACTTAACCCTGTGCTCGTTGTTGTATTTGAGCATCCATGTATTCACTTTGAAAATTTGCTTGGATTGACATTTAAGAATATTTCATATTTGCTCCCCTTCTTTCTTGTAAAGTGAATGCTCAAAGTACCATTTATGCATATTCTGCTGAAGCTCAAATGGTCCTGAAATGAACACCCTGCTGCTCTGTGATTGGCTCAGTCATTTAATGGCTGACTGCCGACAGCCAATAAAGATGCGCGGAACTGCGTGGAGACAGCCCCAGATTAAATCCGTTCAGGACGAAGTGTCACAGGGAACCAGGCGGATTACGATGACCTAATCAAAACAAACATAATAAAAATATGTACCCCTGCAGACATGCTTTTTTCAGTTCCATGAAACAGAATTGGCGTGCACATGCATGCATGGTTGTCAGACCACATAAAATTAAATGCAACCCACAGCCGTGATAAGTGCATTCTTCAGTTTACTCATTGCCTATTTAATTTGATTGCAGTGTTCTCGTATAAGGTTTACGTTTTCATGCAACAGATATAATGTCCTTTATTTTTGTCTTTTGGTCAGTATTATTGCCTGAGCAAGCACATTGTTAGTGGGATTACAGGCATAACAGTGAATAATATTTCATTCACTTAAATCATACAACAATAATGTGAAAGGTCACTGGTAATGTTAGTATGTTGTGCAGCAGCAGTGGATCAGTGACCTGCATACCAACCCTTCTCCCCGTGCCCAGACAGAGGAGCTTATAGCCCTCATCCTCAGACCAAGCTCAGTACTTGTTTACCATCCCCCTGGCCACTTTCCATGCAATTTACTTTCGGAAAGGGCGGCACGTAATGTGGCAAGAAGCACATGTGCATTTGTCAAGATTAGGCATTCCCCACGGACCGGGATCCAACAAACAAGATTACACACACTTGCATGCGTTCACACACAGACACACACATACACACTGGGTGGATAAGACCTTTTACTGAGGACTGGGCTAATGGCCTAACACGGCACTAGATGCAGGGTTCTGCTAAGGTCCATCGGCATTAATGAAAATATCATACAAAGAATGTTTCTCTTTCTTTAACATGGCTTTTCATGGCTTATCACGTGTCTGTGTCACCCTATTAGAGTTCATGTGGCTACAGAATGTGTGTGTGTGTGTGTGTGTGTGTGTGTGTGTGCGCAGTAGTGGGAGGGAATGCAGCTCTCACTGAAGCCACTATTCTGAAGGTAAGGTTGTTTACAGTGGTGCTGCTCAGGGGAATCTGAGGCCATGTTTCCTGCAGCTGAGAAGATGGTTATATGCTTCCATCCCACTGTTTTGCACCTGTTTTCTGTGAAGAATTTTGCTCTGTCTTTTTTCCAATCCACAGCCCAGCACAGTATGTATCTTTAATTTGGTTTGCAGCCCACCATTATATCCAGTGAAGATTAAGAACAAAAAGAAAAAGATGAAGTAGATGAAGATGAAGAAGGTGATGAGGAGGATGATCTGTAGTCGGTTCTGATGTAATGTGTAAGAAACACAAGTGTTTCTGGGGTTGCTTCATCCCGTCCTACCACAAAAAACAATGGAGATGTTGCTATATAATTTTTAACCATCTGGTTTCCACCAAGGCTGTGGGCTGTCATCTCTGGTCCTGGCCTCATAATATTCAGGTACTGTGCCATGCTTCATTACTAGGGAAATAATTTAAATGCTTATTTATAGGCAATTTGACAGGCATCCTGATTAGCCAGTGTCCAGCTGACTTGCCAGCTACACTGCATGTGCCAGAGCTGCTAAAATTCTGACACACCTCTTTTGATCAGCACTATTAGATTCATTCCACTCTGACAGCTGCATTGTTTTTGCCAATATAGGAGCTCTGAGTTTATAAGCTATATACAATCCCTTCATAAAGCTGGACGAATCAAATGCTATAATTAAATAGCTGCCACCTTCACCCATTGAAACATTGGTATTAAGTTCAGATGAGTCTGTGGATGATCAAAATGGATGCATCTGTCAAAGAAATGAGTGCAGGTATGATGAATGCCTTTGATCAGGAGTTAGCTTGTCAGAAATTTGACTGCCACGTCAGAGAACACAGGGCATTATTGTTAGCAACGCTTGAGCACTGCAATCATTAGCACAGATGCCTTCACCATTCCTACAAGATCAATTAGATCCTCACAAACCAATTATGGAAACATTGAGACTGGCTAGTTAATTAGAATATTTATAAAGAATAATTAAAAGGGGTGGCAGGCAAAGGATGGTGGAATCATGAAATCACTGTCTAAATCCCATGAAATTAATTACAAGTCGCTTTGTGAAAAGGGGAGGCTTTTTAGGAGCCCCTGCCCGCGGCCCTGCATCGGATCATTTGGTGCGCTGCTTCCAAGCGACTTTCTGACGAGCAAGCCTCTGATCTCGAGCTAAGCAGCGAGGTGAACTTTCTTTTTAAATCAGAGACTCTCCCACGGGGACCCTGCCTTATGTATCAAATGCATCGACTTACTGTAAGAGAGCGATCTCAAATTCCTGGAATGTGTTCAGGTTCTTCACTGCGCCTGAGAATCACACCCGGCACCTGGTCATGCTGCTGTGCGTTAAATTATTGAGCTGCCGAGCAGATGTTCTTATCCATGGCTTTACCATTTATGTGTTTATCTCTTTGGATTGCTGGGTGTTTATTGGAGCAACTGGGGGCCTTGCCCAAAGAATGGACTGCAAGGTCTGTCCTGATATCCAAACCCACAAACGTGCAGTAAAAAGATGTCTTAACTGCTGCACCACATTGCTGTCCTGGTGCAAAAGATGATGGATTTACCACAGAATCTGGATGTACATCAAATTATGTTTGTTAAGCAGACAATCTTATCCAGGGTCCCTTTCATAGCTTGACATTTTGCACATTATCCATTTCTACAGCTGGATAGTTGCTCTGCAATTTGGGTTAAGCATCGTGTTCATGGGTGCTACAGTGGGGGTCCTGTCGGGAATCAACCCAACAACCTTTGGGTTATGAGCTGTGCATCACACTACAGCCCCATGGACAGGGCTGTGAGATGAAAAAAATGAAACAGCAACACTGAAAGAGGTTAACACTGAAAGGTTAACTGAATTACACAAATTTTATATAATATGTTTTTGTGTACCTGTGACTGTGTGTGTATCTAATATGGTAATATGCTGCCACAGGTTACTGTATTTAGGAAGTTCTGCAGGAACTATTTTTTCCTATTCTGTCACCTTGGTAATGTGACTGACGTCAAACTGATTATTGTTTTCTGACACTGTACACTGTCTTCCCCAAATCTCTCTCTGACATATACGCACACACACAGACACACACAACATGATGTTTGTTCTCCAGTGCACGTTTTTTTTCTTTTCAGTTTGTTTTCTGTTCAACTGTTTTGTTTAGCCATGTCACATGAAGTAAAATATATTTCCCCTTCAATCCCCAAAATAAACACTCCCCCAAATGCCTCCCAATGTGAAACTGTAAGTTATCTATCTGTAGTTCAGATAAAATAAGATTTTGAACTGAAGCATTTAACCTTAGGTTGAACAAAGTGCCTTTGGTTGACAGCAATTGCTGTTCTCACTGTAATGATAGGGTTGGTGATGTCCAACCTTATTCTTATGAAAAGGTCAAAATTATGACACTGAATTCAGACACTGCATTTAAGAACTTTGTTTTGACTGTTAATCTTGGTGTTTGCAAAGGAATTGGGTAAGACAAATCATTACAATGCCATTCCTTTTTATGCATGGACTAGATAGTCATAAATCCAGTGAGGCTTCATGAACTCTAAAATGGCTGGAGCATTCACTAAAGCTCCAAACAAAGACCCGGCAGGAGAATTTTTAAATAATCCCTATGCCAAACTGAGATAAACTGGTCCCATCCCATCCAAGGTTATAAAAATCTTACTTACCACTTCCATTCCACAGCAGCTGTTTATGGTATCCCACCTCTATCCCATCTCCCCCTTTCTTCCCTGTTTATGATGTCCAAATGGGGGGAGGGCAACAACCTCAGCCTGTGTGATCCCTTTGTCATATTCTGAGCCAAATAAAAGTATGCCTATTCCTCAACTATAACCTTTGTACTTTGACTATATGAAAATTCTGTTATCAGTCACACAACAAATAGTTTTGTTATGGATATCATTGCCACTATTGCCTCATTCCGCTCAGTTATTGACAGTCCATTGTGTAGTTTATGAATACTCCCTCTCCTGTCAATATTAAGTAGGCCTACCATGACATGTGAAAGAAGTTTAATTCTAGCTACATGTGCCACATAGCTTCATGTGCCACATATGTACAGGTGCACCAAAATATCCAGGCTCAAAAGGCTACTTCCACTTCATTCAGCTGTGGGTGAGATGTGGCTGAAGGTAGATCACTACAGGATCAGTTGGTACTCAATGTGGCCAACTGTGGTTCTGTTAAATCCAGAAGAAAATATCCTGGAACAATGAGATGTAAATCATGTAGTCTGTGAATAGAGCTGATATACTAAGTAAACACTGAACTCCAGCCAGACGGAGACATCGCTCGCAGTGCAGGAGAAGAAGGAAGACCATTTTCATACAAGGGCCTCTTTCTTGCTATACAAGAATAAACTGTCAAAACAGGGGACACTGAACTAACAGCTACCTGAAATTATAGATCAAGTCATGCAGAGGGATATTAAAACAAGCTGTCAAATTGGAATATTATTCTATGCAGCAAGCTATTGTATCTAGGTGCTAATACATCAACATGTAATAGTTTGTGTGGGGTGGCTAGCAAGTAATTGGAGTGGCTGCTTATGGTTAACCATCCTAAGAGAGGAAGGAAGGAGAAAATGCAGGCATCCAATGCCCTTCTGTAACTACATGCACCTCAAGGTCATGTAACAGTTTATTGTTTAGGCCAACCCTTGTCCACTGGGGATATTGACCTACAGGTCAACATAGCTAATGGAAACAAGCTGCAAGGCAACAGTTGCTCTCACCACTAATCAGGGAGAATTTCCCAAGGGACCCACTTCTGGTCTTTGAAGGCCTCAGTCCAGCAAACTTCACAGCTCTCTCTAAATGCCTGTTAGCCACAAAAGCAATATGTGTGACTAAAGTTGATAGGAGAGGTTTCAGAACCCTCATGAGGGGCGGTACAGTAATGAGTGGTACAATCATAGGCTGTCAGTGGCTCACTGATTTAAACCAATCATAGCGCCTACTACTGGAGACTGTAGGCAGAATGCAGCAATGTTGAAGAGATTATTCTCCATTTTGGCTTATAAAAAAATAGCTTTTTCCCAACAGCAACCAGTGGACTAATTAGTCCAAGATGACCACCAAAGCACGATTTGAGGGCTCATATAGAGATTGTAAAAAAGTATTGACTTGTTGCAGGCAGTCTGAACTCAGATATAAACTCACAGCTCACTTGTTGGTATAGAGAAATGTAGAATGCTGGTATTTCTGAAATAGAAATTTACAAGCCAGTCGGAGAGTTCCCTGCTCCTAAGATAACTTAGAGTACTTCATTTGCAAGTTCACAAATACCATGACAATAAGTTCAGTGCTACTGTGCATGCTGGGTTGAGAAAAACACTTGCTGGAGAGGATGGATCCAGTAGCAGGGTCTGAATGACCCCCTCTGAACTTTCCCTTGTCTGCTTTGTAAATGGATGAAAGACTAAAGACCCCATGCAAAAATATATAGAGAATAGATTTTTGAGGATATACAGGGATATAATCGGTGTATTGAAAATATGTAAATTATTGCTGTTTTGGTATATTGCAACATATTTCTATTTTGCATTAAAATATTTTAAATATTTTTGCAATATATTCTTAGATTGTAACAACATATTTCTCAGTATATTACAATTTATTTAATTGTGTATGGGACAACACTGATCGTTCCAATCACATTTCTACATTTCTGTGAGGTTTATATCCAACATGTTGGGAAAATATCTTGACAATAGAGACCAAACCCTGCTTTGAAATCATAGATTCTGCTTTAGCATTAGCATTTAGTATTTTTATTAGTATAATTTACATCAAAAATGTGTTTCAGGCGGATGTAAAAGACACATTTTAAAACATAGATTTATACCTCACATAAAATATGTGATCCCAAAAACATTGTACAGTTGGGAGGTATCAAGATATTTTTTCAGTAAATGACATGTCGTGTTGCTGAGTGACATGTAAAACCATCTGCTGCCATGCAGCTTACTGACTCTGCGTGCTCTTATTTCTTAAAGCAGGTCTCTCAAAAACCCCCTCAGAACGCTCTCATCTCCATTTGTTTGAGCGTTAAATACATTCTGTGTCTGAAAACACCTCTCTACTCTAAAGCAGTGCTGAAGATCTGTGCCTTTGAGGGCTATTACAGCATTGTCAATGTGTTATGACACTGCCCTGTGCCCGGAGGGAAGCCACCCTTGTTATAATTCATCTCACTTATGAAAGTGCGAGGAAGAGAAGCCTGTAGTAAATAATAAGAGCAGTATCACACAAGTGAACTGGATCGGAGTAATGCCTCATAAAGGAGACCTCTAAACCACACTAAGGAAGTGTTTCCCAGCACAGGGGCACCACAGGAGGGGGTGGGGGGGTGCTGGGTAAGATGGTGCTTGTTCCAGCTGAGCTCTTAATCAGAGCTTTGATTTGGCTGCTGTAGCATTGCTCTGGATAATGAGACTGACAATAGCTTTGATTGACACAGTTTACAGATTGGTGTTGTTTTGTGATTTTTGGAATTGTGATTACTACAATTGAATTAGGTTTAATTGCCTTGACTTTATGATGAACAATTAATTAATTCTTAATTCTTTCATGGATGGTATTTAAGCAATAATTCTTCAGTAATTTAACCATTTGCTCTTTGAATGCTCTGTAGGTCTGTATTTTAAAATGCACACAGTTGAAAGGTGCAGCGAATTCAGTCAGCATGAACAGCAGTTCGTTTCTCCTTTTGTATATCTGGCTGAGTCGATCTTAGGTAACCTCAAGTTGTGCCCACTTTGACTGTTTCACACCCCCTGTACACCGAGAAATTTATTTTAAATATTTATCTGCAATAAGGCCTATCCACATTTGAAGCGATTCGCTTGTCGGCCGTTGCTTTGTCACTGATATTTGGTCACTAGTGGACATTCCAGGCTCTGGTTGCCTAGGTATCCCTCTTGTATATTTCCCACCCCAAATGTTTCTGAGTGAAACAAGCAGTAGCTGGCTAGTTCTACAAGCCCATAAATATATTGCTAGTGTATGCATATGGACAGAGCTACACTTCAACAGTGACAATGCACCTACGTTTAATTTCTTTTAGTTCACAGATAGTACAGTTTACAGATCAAAGCCATAGTGGTAGGAACCAAAGTCTTGGATGTTGTCTCCTTGTGGTAAACGTTTGGGGAACTCAGTGTTTGCGTCATCTGTCAGTCAACGGTATCCTTCATTCCCATTGGTAGCCACCTCAATCGCTTCATCTCTTAGTTGAGATTAGTTTAACTCAGAACCCTCCCACTTGGCGTCGCCAACTGTCATTTCGCCTGACATCGCTGCAAGTCGCCGAATTTCATTAACATTCCATGGTGTTTCGTCTCTTAGTCTCTTCCAGTGTGTACGGGGCTTTAGACAGGAGTCAGAGCCATCTCCATCTCTGCCGCCATCTCATTCATCCCACTATGCTTTTGCAGTCAAATATTCATTCAGACACCTTTGTAAAGGTAAGAAAAGAACCAAACCAGTACTGCCTTTGGGGTGTCAAGTAGAAAAAAAGAAGAATTGCCTGCAGGTCCACATGGAGCTCTTTGGAGGAAAGTGCAGATTCAATTAACCGTTAGCTAATTAAAATTGGCAGGTCACCAATGCTCTTTGGCTCTGATGGTTTTCGTCGGGTTGCGATCTACCCTGTTACCTCGGAAACACGTTGCCAATCTGCCAGTTCTAATTTCCTACATGGACATGCCTGGTAAATAAAGGCATTTTTATAAAAGTCCAGAAGCCTGCCTTGTTATTTATTTATTTATTATTTATTTTTGTCTATGTACTTCTGAAAAGGTATCTTTCTTTTAAGATGTATAGAATACAATAGTTTAATATAAGTAATATTCATCCATATGTCTTTAAATGTATTAAGTCATTACATTATATTACATTAAATTTATTTAGCAGACACTCTTATCCAGAGCAACTTCCACCACAAAAGAAAAGAAAGTGTATCCATTCAAGGTAGATGAACAACCGTGTTAGACCAGGCCAACGACACTCCAGTGTCAGACGAGGCTACAGCATCAGACCGGGCTAACAACACTCCCAAACCAGTGAGTGTGAGCATGACACCATTCAAGCCCTACTACAAGGTAACTTGTGCAATCTGACTAGTGATATGTGCGCTTGACAATAATTCTGCCATGTTTTTTTTGCATTTGTTATTTTATGCCCATTTAAATGTGTCACTTGAGTTCCTTGCAATTTAGCCTTGGCCTTGAATAATGACATGAAGAATCTTTTTTCAATTGTCCCTGAAATGAACAAATTAATAAATGTAAAGGGCAATAAACCTTGTGGCTACACTGAACCTAGCTCATTTTTGTTGCCAGCTGTATGTTATCAAGCTGCAGATAATGTTTATTGTGTAAACATGACCTTGGGTTTAGCCATCTGATAATCTGTGGAACAGTAGAACATGCACACAGACACATACACACAGTCAAATACACAGAAATCTCATCAGTGTCCCTTAACACTGCACAACACCACATAGCCTACCATATTTTTTTTCCAGGACTTGGAGCTCAGTTGTTAAGTCTACATGTCCTTGAGGCAAACAAGATCCTAAGATGGAGAGTAGCTTGTGGTGTGTAAAATTCTAGAGCTAGGAACCATCGTGCTGTCTCCCCACTGTTAGTGGGCCTAAATGCATATTGTAATGTGGGGGGACAGTCTTGGATATCCTTCATGGCCACTTGTCCTAACCTTGCTTCTCACCAGCACCATTGCATGCAGATACAGATTATCCCTTATGAACCTACAAAATGTCAAACTGTATGTTATACTCAATACTGTACTGTACCGTTGCATGCTGTACTCAGCTGAAGGGACCTGCTGGTCAATTGTCTTTTTTTCCACTTTCTCTCTCTCTAGTTTCTCCCTTTTGCCATCTGTGCAACAAGTGTTTCTGCAGACAAGAGGCTACAGTGATCAGTGTTCACCCAGCCTCATTGGACAAGAAACTGAGGCCATTGTTGAACTATGAAACCCACAACATCCCTGCCATGGCAACTGGCGAACTGGAGGCCCCTATCTGCCAGAGCCCACCAACAGCCACCCCTCCGGCCACCTGACAGTCTTTGAACTTTGCAGGTTTGATTTTGAAAGATCAATATTTTTATTTATAAGGCTTCATGTGCTGTTATTTCACTGTCTGTTTCCTTTACCACTATTTTCCAGCAGTCCTTCTGTCACCTTTTCCTGGGGTCTGGGAATTATTTTCTTTTTTCATCCCAATGACCCTTCATTTTTTGGGTTTTTGATTCCTTCTAGAAAACACACACTGACCACAACTTTGTTCCAAATCACTTCTACAATTGCACTACAACAAAAATATTTTCATTGACTAGTTGATTGATTTATTTGGAGATTAATTGATTTGGAGGTAAAAAAAAAAATACTTAGAGGGAAACTGGTTATTTCCATTAACCGTGCTGAAATCTCTGTCAATATTACATGTAGAAGCAATGAGATGTAACACCCAGTGCTTCTCATAAGCCTGATCTAATACATATGAGGCCAGAGTGGAGAGATTCATACAGGTGGAATTATGATCCATAAAATTCCCAGGACTGAACAAAGGGCCAACGCTAGCATCAGCTCTCTACGGGTATGGACATCAAGTAAAATGAGGCACTTCATCACATGGTAAATCAGTAATATGGTCAAAAAGTAGTGTGATACTCCTTTGAATGATCATTTCAATATCTCCCATATTGCATTGTCCACTGTTAATGTGATTTGTAGGATATAAATAAATAAAAGAACACATTTGTGTCCCTTAATCTCTTGAAATTATCTTTGGTGCCTTATTCTAGAAGCAATCTCATTTCCATGTTGCATGAGTCATTTTTTATTTGTTCAATTCAATTTTCCTTGACCATTGCTGGAGAGTAATATGCTGTAATTACCGCTGTTATTGATATTAATATAGTCATTTTGGGGCAAACCAGCCCTGTGTCCTGGTTACTACTTAGAGAGTGCTCTTTAATCATCAATTCCTGTGTTGCTCTGTAGATTAAAGAGAAATTTTCAAACATACCTACCTGAAGTGGGTGAAAATGAAGCATT
Organism: Megalops cyprinoides; assembly: GCF_013368585.1. NCBI lineage: Eukaryota > Metazoa > Chordata > Actinopteri > Elopiformes > Megalopidae > Megalops > Megalops cyprinoides. The sequence goes on along the minus strand of NC_050599.1, from coordinate 26,195,971 downwards.
TTTACTATTTTTACCACTATTTACCTTTTACCCCAGGTAAATCTCCACTTCCCCAGGAGAATACTGGGATTTTGAGTTGTTGCACCTTTCTAAGTATGATTGCAATATCTTTCTTTGAATTCACATCACAACAATTCAATTACAAAACCAGGGTATGGGTTTACATTGAATGTTTTTGGATCTTACTATCAGAGATCAGTTTGGGCTTTAAAAAATTAATAGTATTTCTTTGCTGAACTCATGAGAATAGGATATGCTATGACATTAGCTTTGTGCTCACTGTACACATTTGTGTACAACTACTTTGTAGACAAATTTTGTTTAACTAATCTCATCAGGACCAGAGGGGACAAACAAAAAATTAGCAATTAAGAAAAAACAGCTTTAAAGATTCACAGTTTACACAGAAATGAATGTAGGCTAATACTGTGAATCAATGTATTTGAGGCACTTGAAATTCTGGGCCAATGCCTATAAGCAGCTTTAGCACTATAATGAAACGCTGTAAAAAATAAATTCAAATTTAATGTAAACTGGCTTTAAAAACATGCAATGTAGACTAAAATATAGGTGGGACATGCATTATTCCAAACACTCTTGTACAGAGAATTGTAGGTGTGGGTCATAATCACTCTTCCACATTTGAGTTGTGTCTTGCTCATCAGAAAAATGGCTAACTGCAATACTTTTCAGAACTCAAATAATTTTACTTTGTATTACAATAACGGCCTTAATGTTTATCTTATTTTTCTAACTGGCAGCTTGCTCGCAAAACAGTGGGACAGATAATGAACAATTTTGAAGTTTACACATAGATGTTTACAATCCCTGGGCTGTGCAGAATATTAGTTAAACCAGTAATCATCTGTTGTTAAATGATGGATTTACATAAAACTCCCACAACAATGGGAGAATTTTTTTTTTTTTTACATCCGACTTGCATTCTTAATGGATTAAAGTGCTATTTGTGTTCAAAAAGAACTGGGCTGCAATTAACGGAAACTGAAGGGAAAGAGAGAACACAGAGGTCCATGTTTTACATTGTCCATTGTCCTTAGCAATGAGCAGTCATTGTTTTCATTCAACAGTAGACCTTTAAGTAGTATTTCACTGACACATGATTGACTTTTATTGGAATAAAGTTCTGTGTCCAGACCTCTACCTGTGGGCACAGCGGTGATGGCTGCCTTGTTGTTTTATGCTACCAGCTCATTACAGCACATCATGGGGCCACTTCCCTGTATTCCCTAGATGGCTGTCAGTTCAGCTTTATGTCATATTACATCAGCCTGATTCCAGCATGCAAACGAATGCAATTGATTCCTGTTGTCACTAGACACTGAGAAGAAGCCAAGAATTTTGTAGTTATGAATGGGCTCCCTGCTACTCTTAGTGCCATCTGCTGTGAATGCACTCAATGCATTCATAACAATATTTTTAAAAACAGTGTCTTTCACATCTGATCAGAGCATGGATGTAAAATAACAATAAAATGACTCTATTTAACACCCTCCATTCAACAGTTGGCACATTATTATTATTGTATTTTATGCAACTGTCTTCTGCTACTACCATTGGCAAGAAGCAGGGCCGGCCCGCGGCATAGGCAGTATAGGCAAATGCTGACCATCCAGGGGGCGCCAAAAACGGGGGAGAAAAAAAAAATGACTCTTCTTAAAACTAGTTGGTATTATATATCTTAATAGGAAGATAATGAGCCAAAAATATCTAACTGCATAGCAAACCCTATTAAATATGAATAAAAATAATAATAAAAATGATGATCACACTTTACTTTCCTGAGATGCTCCCCCTTCCCCCCGGACTAATTAGACTCTACCTGCTGGCGGAGGGGGGAGGGGGGAGGGGGGCACGCATTGACGTGACCCCAAAAGCAAGCTCGACAACAAGACAACGACGACAGGACAACAACATGTCAAAACGTCTCAAACTGTCTGGTGCCCAGGGGAGGAAAAAAAGAAAGGAAGAGGAGGAAAAAAGAGAGAAAGACAGAGGTAATGTTACAATAAAGGTAATGTCATGACATTATTTGTACGTAGGAGAACAACGACACGTTGTTAACCAAACATGGTTTGCTAATCAATAAATAGCTAGCGTGAACTGTTTTAACTTCAGTTAGGCTAATGGCATGTTACGAAGGACCAAAGCTGTTATGAAAAATGGCACTCCCACCCAGCTTCCAAATATGTAAATATTATAGGGTCAGCAAGACTTAAAATTAAAATAAGACTTGTTTACATTTTTATTGAAAACTGGTTAGCTCACGTTTTCTTAGCTTGCAATATTAGCCTTAATCAAAAAGCTAACGTGTTATTCCTTTTCCTATAGTTTTAAGCCTGCACAGTGCACATCATTCCTGTTATAGCATACCTTAGCATTCCTACATTCTATATTATAGTGCAGTTTACTACTTCTTTGCATTCTGCCAATCAGCATTTCCTTGTAATGACAAAAATTGAATCTTATATCATTTGCATATCAGAAAAGTATTAAACATGTACAGCGTAGTCATCATGCACATATCCGTTAGATTTTTAATTTGTCATATTTCAGTTTATTCTTAAAATTATATTATGTATCATATCATATTTATTATTAGATTGGTGTAATATATTCCTCTTCTCTCTTCAGATGCGCTGTTGAGGTTTCTCAGTCCCACCCCTGCAAATCTTGGGTCATCTACAGCATCAGCCAGCCGGACATTGATGGCACAGAACTTGCAAAGGAAATGCAGAATTTTCCACCATTGCCATCAAAGAATGTGACAAACATGGAACTCTTGACCTTCCTGCATGAGAAGAAGCTGGCAGAAATTTACCCCAACATGTGGGTTGCTCTGAGAATCTTTGCCACTCTTCCTGTCACAGTGGCTACTGCAGAAAGAAGCTTCTCAAAGCTTAAACTGATAAAAACCTACTTGAGAGCTACAATGATGCAGGAACGTCTAAGTGGACTTGCCATCATTAGTATAAATCATGTGGTCTCAAGTAAGCTATCATACGATGATGTTATAGATGACTTTGCTGTAAGAAAGAGCAGGAGAGTTAAGCTGTAGCAGCAGGTGATATGAGGTTGAGTAGGTGGTTGTGTAGTTTTGATGCAGTACCAAAAAGCACCAGTAGATGTCTTTATAAGAGCCCCCTTTCTCCCCTTTTATTCATATTCTTGTAATTGTTTTTTTTTTGGCAATACTGGGTTTTTTTAACATCTTATTGTGTGCAGTGCCTTATTTATATTGTATTTATAATTTATTTTATGCCACTGGTTTACACTTTTTTTATTTTGTGGCTATTTAAATCTTATACTTTATTTAAGCTATTCATATTGTATTTCAAAAATTCATTTCATATTTTTATTGTATTTCTTTCTAATTTGTTCCAAGTGTTTTGATTTTGCAATCGCAAAATAAAAGAATGTCGAAGACAAAGCTATTCAGTTTCTTGCGAGTATGTACACCAGCAGTCGAATTTACTCCGATGCAAGGGGGGCGCCATCTAAATTTTCGCCTAGGGCGCCAAATTGGTTTGGGCCGGGCCTGGCAAGAAGGCTGGTGTGATGGTGGTTTTATGGGGAGGTTGGAGAGCCAGACACTAATCTCCCCTTTGGTGAAGCCTCCTTCAGTTGCTGCTGTCCATTCTTGGCTGAATACTTTTGCACAATGGAGAGCAAAGATGTGGGCTCACACACTTGTGAAGGTAAGGTAGCATGTGCTCTAATTGGCCAGAACATGGCCACACCTCCCTCACAGCTTCCATTTCGCTGTCCACAACATTACATTACATTCTTGGTATTTAGTTGACGCTCTTATCCAGAGCAACTTACATAGCTTACTATTTTTACATGTTGTCCATTTATACAGCTGGATATTTACTGAGGCAATGCTGGGTTATGTACCAATGACACTGCCCCAGTGGGTAATCGAACCAGGAATCTTTCGGTTACAAACCCTGTTCCTTACCATTACATACACTGCCACCCCCATACTTTCTCCGTCGTGAAAAAGCCACAACTGCACCGGGACTGCCTCTTTCGACCAGCCTACTGTGTTTTACCACTGGGCCAAAAACAGCCAAAAAGGATCCTTCATGTTATCAACATGGATAAATGATGATCATGTTTTACTAATGTGCTATTGCACTTGAGTACTGGGGTGCTAATATGTAGTGTTTCCTATACTCATTAAGTCACTTGCCTAAATTAATTTCTCTTAAGTGTGAAGTGTGCTGTGGTTGAGATGAATCTGGGCCTGTGCTCTGTACTTACGGTCCTCACCTCACAGATAAGAGGGTCCACTGACCTGAATTAGCTTCCTTTCATCATCTGCTTACACCGCAGGGCTCACACATCATCCGAATTTCAGGCCAAATTAAATTTCAACACCACAGCTGGGCTGTCAGAGCTTCTGGTGGACTATGCAGCGCTGCCTGTTGCCTTCACTCTCTGACCCAGCAACCCCTCATGGAAATGATCGTCAGAGATGAAAGGAAGACAAAAAAGAGCAGAAGAACCCTGGTGCGCTCACTTTCAGCTGGGGAGGGCTGCACTGGATTCTATATCAGGGCTGCCGTGGGATATTACCGATCTACTGTTCATCCCGGCCAAGCTTTCTCCTCTTCAAGAGCTCTCAGTTACTGTTGACGGCACCACAGTAACTTCCCCTACACCTGTGAAGAGCCTGGGTGTCACCCTTGACAACAGGCTGGACTTAAACGACTACATCACACAGACAAAACGCTCCTGTCGATTCCTTCTCTTCAACATCAGGAGGATTCACCCTTTTCTGACCACCTACTCCACCCAGCTGCTTGTCCAGGCCACCGTGCTCTCCTGCCTGGACTATTGCAATGCCCTCCTTGCAGACCTCCCAGCCTGCACCATTCAGACTGCAGCTCATCCAAAATGCAGCTGCTAGGCTGATCCACAACTTCCCAACGTTCTCCCGCGTCACCCCTTTACTGAGATCCCTCCACTGGCTCCTGGTTGCAGCCAGGATCCACTTCAAAACCTTGACCCTCGCCTTTTCTGCTGCAAAAAAGACTGCCCCGACATATCTCCAGGACCTCATCCTACCCTACGCACCCGCTCGACAACCTCCCTCTGCCATATCTGGATGCCTCGCTCGTCCCACCAACAGAACGAAAGGCCCACGCTCCTCTCAACGTCACTTTTCCATCATCGCCCCCCAGTGGTGGAATGAACTGCCCACCCCCCTGAGAACAACTCCTTCACTCCAACCCTTCAGATGTGGGCTGAAGACATACCTCCTCAGACTCTACCAGGATTGACACCCTTGCCATTTTGACCTTGTTAATCTAAGATTCTTGGCTCGTACTTGTAGCTCTATCTCTTACCTTGTATTTGTAGCAAGTTTTTGCCTAGGTAGCATAGCGGCACTTTTTTGTCCCAGTGACTGTATTCGATATATGTAACCTTAGATCAGGTTAGTTCTGTCTCGCTACGCTTACCTTGTGCTCAACTTCAGCACTATCTGCATTGTATGACCTGCACACATCTTGCCCTTGCACCTGTTGTTTGCCCACTATATGCACTTTGTACATTGCTTTGGATAAAAGCGTCTGCTAAATGAATAAATGTAAATGTAAATATTAAGGGTTAGGTTCAGTTTTTAGTTGCTAACCATTGTCCCAGAGAGCCTGGGAAGAGGGGAAACCTCAATTTTTCATGCCCCCTTCCCAGGAAGACAAAGCCCTGGAGAACTGGAACGCCTCTATTTTAAGAGGACGAGGATCTGTGGGGAGGGATTTCTAAACCTGCCTATTTCTTTACTTTCTTTACTTCTCCAGTTTCTTGAAGAACCAAATACTATTCCACAATCCAAAGCAGAGCGATCTAAATTTTAACTCATCAGGGTGAGGGGGGGACTCTTGCCTCAGTCAGAACCAATGAATGGCACCATCTTGATTATGCTGTTTGTGACAGGCTCTGAAGTCACTCTAGATAATGGCATCTGCCAAACGAAGAAATAGAACAATATTAATTATACAGTGCAGCTGCATTGAAAGCCCTATTGAAATTAATCACTTGCACTTGAATTGACCCCCTTGACAGGATCTCGAAAATGTGATGCCTGATTGATTTGTGCAATCATCAACCGAAGAGTTGCCCCAAGTTATCTCACTGAGGTCGCTGTCAATAATTGGGAGTCTGTGGCATTGAAACTGTCATGAATCCATCTGATTGGACTTTGATCATTACGGCTTGTCATCCGCAGGCTCTCCGCTCATAAACTGCATGATTCTGGGGAAGTCCATCCTAATGATTCAGCACCCATCATGGCTAGGTGTGCATACAAAGGGTTTATTAAAGATTTCCTATACAAATCCATTAACTCATTAGCTCAGCTAATTGGATAAGAGAACCGCCTCATTACGCATCATAAACAATTCAGCCAGCACACGCACACTACCAAATGCTAAAAAGGAATCAGCGATTTGAATTTTTAATTACACTCACTTCATCAACAGAAATTAACACTGAATTAAGGCAAGACAGTAAATGAAAATTACAAAAAGATAATTAGCTCCCTGATTGGCCTCTTCATATTCAAACATTGTGGGTATTGCGCAATTAATCATGAGGTTTTTTTTTTTTTTTTGGCTGCCACTCAGTTTCGATAATGGTGCAGTTTAATTGCACAAGAAGCAGAGCACAGACCCAGAATGCTTCTGTGCACTTAACAGCATAAGTATATAAATTGAGACCTCAGAGTGCCGAAGCTGAAGCAGGAAATTAAGAAGACTCATGCAAAAAAAAAAAAAAAAAACCCACATACTATTTCAGAGGCACATAAGAACAGAATGTCATTAATGCACACATGTAATAAGAATATCTATTTATAATGGTAATTCTATCGAAATTGCAGATCACAACATAAGTGCATCTTAATTCTGGTTGGGGCTAATAGGCTTTTTTATGAAACAAAAAAGCAAACCATGTAAGGACTTTTTGTGTCAAGACTTTGACACACATAATATAACTTAGTGTTACTTCATTCTTTTTTTCCTTAATCTGGTATGTTTTATTTATTTATTCATTTGCTGGATGCCATTATAACTTATTCAAATGTGATTTTAGCAAATCTGTGTTTGATTTATAATATGGAAATGCAGTTTCCACATTATGGCCTGTTCAGGGAATCGCCATTAAACCCTTTAAAGCACTTTTGTTTGAAGGCAGGAGAGAGAAAAACTCTGGCAGAACAGCCTTTGATTCAGAGATTTGCCAAAGTAGAGACCTCAAGGAAGGTATCCCCTGACAATGTTGTCTTTAAAGTCCTATGCGCTGGATATTTCAAAAGATGGAACACAAGCCTGGTCTAAAGAATCAAAGAAGCTGAACAACTTTTTTGCTTATTAGAGAATGACCACAAAGGAGGGTACTGTTGAGTATGCACTGCATACTTCAGTCTCGATAACAACCACCATGTATTTAACCTTAATGCATTCATATCTGAGCTAACCTGCTGCTTGCTCATGAGTACATTAAAACTGTCTACTGGTCTAATAATACTGTTATCTCTACCAATGATTTTATTTATTGTTGGCTTGAACTTGCTTATTTCATTCCAAATGCAGGGATGCTAAAAGATTAATGTGCTCATTTATTGCATTTATTTTACACTTTTATGAAAATTTGATTTCACTATTTCTGTGTCATTCATCTATTATTAAATGCTATGCCTGTCAGACTCACACTGTGAATCTCTTTGGCTGCAGGTGAAAGATGCTATACAATAAAATATGACTGCTTGAGCCAGTACATCACAACACACAATTCATAGTATAGTTCCCAATGGTGTTCTTTGCAGTTCTTTACAGTCTGTCTTTCTGTGCTCAGACTGCTGTACTGAAAACAGCTCATGTCTTGCTGTTCCAGCATGGCAACCATTCAGGTTTGCGTATTATTTTATTTTTTTATGTTTGAGCACTTAAAATCAATCATTATTTTCAGCATCTGTTTTTATCAGCATCTTCTTTTGGACAATGTCACACAGCCACTTTCCAAGGGGTGACAATATACACACTGACAGCAAGGACAAGCACAGTCTTGTGCCAGATTGACAAGTTTTAATGAAAAACACAAATTATACCCTTTCTGTCTAATCAGTCAAAAATGGTTGACTGTGGTGAAACTTACAGAAGTGCAGCTTTCTTAAATGAATATCCCTCTCAGCACAGTGAATCGAGTGTTGACATTAATTGTTAAGTTGCTGAAATAACTGATGCCGTCAAATGCTTTGAGTCCAATTCGTTCAAGATGCTGAGGTGATGAGTTCCTCTGACAATGCGTTTTCCCCATAGTTTTCCAATCTCTGGTGATGGTGAAAGAAACTATAAAGAGCTCCCCGATTCACTAAAGGACACACAGGTGTCTGAGTAATATAAAATTTCAGTCAAACGAGGCAACATAGATAAAATTAAGCAGAAATGGCTAGATAGTCCAATCGGTACATCTAGATGACAGACGAAAAGGGGAGGGCTTATGTGTTGTCTATTGTGCTAGTACCATCAGCTCAGGATGAGCTGTGTACATTTTAGCCTAATACTCATTTCGGCATATGCATGCAAGCTTATTGTGATGCTAAGCCTCACAGATATGGCAGCTTTGGCATTTGCTGTCAATAACAGTAACACAGACAAAAAAACCCATCCCCATTCTTGATTTGCATGTTATTAAGCTAATGCACAAAGAAGACCTCGCCGCAGTATTGCTGTTAAAATCAAACATCTGGTCTAATCCCGGCCCGCTCATATCTGTATTTAATCGAGCTCTCGTTAAACAATGTGTTCGCCCACTGCATCTCCCATCAAACTCCGAGGCAGACGGAGTGGGGTTCATTTAAATATGCTCTGTTCTTCCTGGAACCCTGGGTAGCTGTTCATTTCAGCCCTTAAATTGGTATGGAATGCATAGACTAGCATCAGGGATTTGAAAAGTCATTTCAAAAGTCTTTGAAACGCATTGGAGGAAGGGAATTGCGTTTGACAGAGGTTAAACATAGAGCTTACAGAATTTTAACCCCAACGCAGGAAGGTTTAAATAATACAGTTTTCCATCTTGTTCTTGTCTATGGCCTTGGCAGGCAGCTTTGGGGGCCTGTTGTTTTGCCTTATAAGTCAGTTTGCTGCATTTGAAATGTTCAGGGAGAATAGACAGACACGGCTGCATGTAACAGGAGGGATGTCGGGTAGGTGTACGTGTGTGAAATTTTCCAGCCGTCAGGAGGCAACGAGCTGGGGCAAAGCCACTCGCGCATGCAGTCAACCATGTTAAAACGTTGGCTGTGGGTGGCAACAGCATGATCCACACGACTGATAAAAAAAAAAAAAAAAAGAGCAACATGACTCCAGATTCTTCCAGTAAGGGAGGATGTTTATTGACTGGGTCCACCATTTTCCTGCACATAGGGAATTACGCTTTCAATGTGATGGTTATAAGGACGCATGTCTGTTAGTAGCGTTAATCAGTCATCCCAAATCAGACTGTCCCAAAGTTAGCTGCAACATCAATGGATTTGGTGATGAATGTCCATCTTGCATAAATGTGCTGACTCATGATTGTACCCTGCATGCTATCAGCTAGACAGTTGTAGCATAGCTAAAGATTACCTGGACTCATTTGCCTCCAAGACGAAGGTAAATTGAAACTGAGCTGAAAGATCCAGGGAGATGAAGTGAGTGGCAGTTGCATCTTACCAACCAAGAACCTCCAGCCCTGGACTCAAAGATATTAGCCGAGAAATGAAAGACAAACAAACTGGTTAGAAAGGCCGGTCTGAATACAGTCAGAATAAACAACCATCAAAAAGGATGATACTGCATCACTTAGAAATTGGGAATGGGAGAGTTTAAATACCCAGGATCCATGGCAGTCACAAGTGCTACAGGCTTGTTAGGTCCAAATTGACAGAAAAACTCTCAGAAGCTGTTGACACGAGTCCAAGCCATTTGATCAAAGGTGAAGGCTTCAGGCTTTGAAGAAATAGCCAACACTGTCCTCAGATTCCCAGTCCTACCAGAGAGTTTGTTTAATATTCTTTTATTTCCAATGTGGAAGGACGGCAATCCGTGTCAATCCATGGCAATCCTTACATCACTATTCCCTCTTAAAAAAATTTTTTTTTACAATCCCTGAGGCACAATTCCAAACAATCGAAATGACCTGGCTTTTTAAATGTGAATTGATTTTGTGTGTTTATAACGGACAAATCCAATCAGTTTTTCTAGTTTTCTTTTCAATCTAAGGATCCCTGTTTCACTTCTTTCAACATTATCACCTTAAAATGTCGTCCATTAAGTAACTATAGCATTCAAAACACCAACTAATGTGACAGCGAGTGCCCATAATGAAAAAAAGTATGAGTCCTAAATCAGTTTCTCCCACACACTAAAATGCAGATCACAAGGGAGGGTTCAGGGATCAGGGCAAATAGAATGTCAAATGGCACGTTAGTTCAGGCTGACAACATTATAAACCATTTCAGATTGAGCGGAAAAGACGATGGGTTCAGTGCTACGTGCTACACATGCGAGGTCAATAATCCAAAACTAATGCGCACATGAAGAAGTGCCATTGGGGAAAATTGAGAAAATGTTCAATGTTTAGGTAGAGGATATTGAAGGATGTGATCTTAAGCAATCAAAAGCAGATGCCGTTTGGGCACTGGGATAAAATGATATACCACATAGCTCCCACTATTCTGAAAGTAGCATGCAACTGGCGCGTTGAGATTTTGCCTCTTGATCAGGTGAAATTCTCTTAGACACACCGCATTCTTGTCAGCTTTCCATCACACAAGTGATACATGGAGATTAACAGCATCATCTAACACACACAGTGTGTGATGATAACTAGGCCCTGAAGCATGAAAATAATCCTCAAACAAAGACTGTGCAACCGGCAATTGTCACTCATAAAATAATGTTTGTAACACTTTACATGAAGGTCACATCAGTTAACATGAACCAATGCATTAGTTATCATAATGTTATGACTAATGTGCAACTGATGCCAAATGTTCCAAAACTAGGTTGATAATTTACACCACTATTATATAGCAGAAGCTGTCCTGGCATATGTATTCAATATTGGTGTGAAGCAGATACTAATTGGACATACAGTGCCTTGAAAAAAGTATTCATCCTCCAACCCTTTTTCAGACAAATGATTTCCACAACCTGAAATTTTTATTAATTACACTAATTAATTACGGATTTTTTTTTTAATTTCTGAATCACTCACTCTGCAAAAGTGCAGAAAAATTATAAACTATTAAAGAATAAAAAATCAAGAACTGAAATGTAAACAATGAATAAGTATTCATCCCCCTTCTTTAGTACTTGGTTGACCCACCTTTTGCAGCTGTTACAGCCATCAGTCTTTTTGGATAAGTCTCTATTCATTTTGCACAATGTGATGGAGCAATATTAATCCGTTTCTCTTTGCAAAAGTGCTCAAGATGTACCAGGTTAGTTGGGGAGCAGTGGTGGACAGCAATTTTGAGGTCTTTCCACAGATGTTTGATGGGGTTAAGGTCAGGACTCTGACTGGCCTATTCAAAAGATGTCAATTTCCTTAATTTTAAGCAAATCCATTGTTGCTCCAGCAGTTTGCTTTGGGTCATTGTCCTGCTGAAACACAAACTTTCTGCCTAGCTTACACTTTCTGGCAGAGGGGATTATGTTTTTATCAAGAATCTCCATGTATTGTGCAGAATTCATCTTCACAACAATCTTGACCAGATTGCAATCCCCGCTGCTAAAAAGCACCCTTATAACATGATGCTACCAACAGCGTATTTCACTGTGGGGATGGTGTTTCCTGGCTGATGTGCAACGTTATATTTACACCACACATACTGCTTAGTGTTTGAACCAAAAAGTTCCACTTGAGTCTCATCATACCACAAAACATTCTGCCATATCTTCGTAGTATCTTCCAAGTAACATTTTGCAAAGTCTTTATTGGCAAGCATGTGCTTTTTTCGGCAAGGGCTTCTTCCTTCCTTCTTCCTCTTCCATAAAGACCCTTTTTGTACAATAACTGGGAGACTGATGACCCGTGGAAACCATTTTCACTTACAGCCACTGACTTATGTAGCTCAGTTAGAGTGACAGTTGGCATCGCAGTAGCCTCTCTGACAAGTGTCATTCATGTTCAGTTTAGTTTAGGGGGGGCGGCCTGCCCTGGGAAGTGTGGCTGTAGTTCCATATTTTGTTGGACTGCACTGAGCTCTGAGGTATGTTCAGTGCCTTTGATATTATTCTTGTATCCTTCCCCAGATGTGTGCTTCTCCACAGTTATATCCCTCATTTGTTTTGAATGCTCTTTTCTTTTCATTTTGGTTTAGTCAATGGAAAATCCAACCATATTGTTTGACCTTATAGAAAGGGAAAGTATTTATGTGCATGAAATAATTCAAAACAGGTAATCCACTAATTTTCTATACAGGTTAAGACCATCGACAAATTGGAGACAATATTTTGCACCTAAGCAAGGTTAGCCTTATAATTACGTAGGGTATGAATACTTTTTAGCTCGCAAAGTTTTATTTTTATTTTTTGTTTTCTAAATTTTTTAAAAATGTTTTTGGATGTTTCTATTGATTTGCAATGATGTACAACACTGTGTAAACCAGCTGGAAACCAGCTTACTTTAATATATTTTAAATTTGGAATCTGAGACAATAAACTGTGACAACAGTATTGGGGGCTGAATACTTTTTCAAGGCATTGTAAATGGGTGAATGTTTGCTACTTTTCTACAGGCAAACATGAAGGATGATGAATTCATAATGAAACACTATGAGTTAATGCTTAATAAACTGTCATCACACATTAGCTAGCACCAATAGTTCGTCATTGGCATATGTGTGAATGTCAACCCATTCATTACTCTAATGTAATCTTTATGTAAAGGATTTCTAGTGTTTTGAACTGTAATGAAAACAGACTGGGATCCAAGTGCGGTCAATAAGATTAAATCACAGAAGCCAAAGCGTAGTGAGGAACGAAACGGGTTGGCAACAGGAAGCAGCAGTACAAAAACCAGATCCAAAAACACAAGCAAGGTTCAAAGAACAGGCGAGAGTCAAACACGGCAGTCAGAATGCAGAGTGGCAGAGAGCAGGCTTGGTAGTGTCGCAAGAAACAATACCTCACAATGAGGCAACACAAACTGAGTCCTTGGGTGCATCGGAATGCTTATACTACCATACTATATAGTACGCAAAAAGCAGTACGTCATAATCTTTAGGGTGACCGAATACTCAGTAGGCATTTAATAGTAGTAGTCGAACGGTACCTGGATGATGTACTACATCCGTTGAAATTTGGAAGTATGCAAAGTACTACACTACGCTATCCCATAAGTCAGCTGGAGCCCGAATAAGCGAAGAAGAATTCGCCGGGAAAAAGAGAAAGAAGACGGCGGTGTAGTCAACTTGGTTAAGATAACAAATCAATTGGCTTGTTACGTAACATTAGCTTTTTGTTTTACCTCAGGTTGACGGTCTAAGTAAAGCTAAGTAAAGCAGACTGGTTTTTAAAACATGTAAACATGTACACATCCGGGTCAAAGGACAGATAAGATGGTGGTGGAGTACGTCTGAATTGTGTCCTAACTACTCGCTCGCATACTCATAGAACGCACTACAGTAACGGTCGGGTAGCACGTTCTTAACCGACGTTAGTGCATACTGAGTAGTCAGATGCAGCCCTTATGTAGCCAGGACTTGACTGAAGAATGAGTCACAGGTGCACTTGATGAGGGGTGAGGTTGAGCCGGGCTGAACTGTGTGTGGCTGAGCTTGCTGACTAGCAGTGGGTGTGACATGAACTTGTGTGAATGTTGTGTGAGCGTTGTGAGCTCTCTCGACATGTCTGCAAACCAAAAGCATTTTGTTTACCATGAGTGATTAATGACTATATATTTTTGTTATATTTTTTCACATTTAACCCATTTTCCCATGTAACCCCCATGCTTTGAGACGTTCCTACAAACACTTATAAACAGAGATGTAAGACCAATTCTTGAAAAAGATCACTTTAATTATAGTTGTTTGGTAGTTAAAAATGAACGAGTCTCACCGTTTTTGACATCAGAGATGTTTTGTGATGTTGGAAAGAAACTCTCAAGGCGTCTGACAACAAACAGAACAGGAACACTAATGACATTTATGGGACCTGAACCACTAAACCTGCAGTGACTGTGGTTAACAGTTTATCTTGGTTAACTAGAAATGTAGGTTTTAAGTTACCCAAAGGGAGTGCAGGGTTCAAATGAACGCCCGTCAAGGTTGTCACCCCTAAATCGCCACCTTAACAGTGTAAGATGAATGGAGTTGCTGTACTCCACTACCTCACTTCACAAAGTGCTATAGCAAATGTGTCTCAAACTCACACCAGAGGCAAAATGGCACAGGGTAGTTCATTTTCCAAAATGGAACAGCTTTTAGCCCATTTCCCATCGGGGAAAGTGTAACGGGTCCCTGTACAAAGACTGCAGAGTTGCCGGGTCGGGTTGGCGGATGTAGCCATCCGAATTTGTTAAATTGAGGTCTCTAACAATGCTTCCATCTTTTGAATTCTGCAGCAGGGGCAGTCTAGGAGGCTGATATAATTGCGGAAATGGATTGGTATAGCTCAGCAACCAGCCACCTCGTAAAAAAAAAAAAAAATCAAAAAAGGAAATTGGCCTATCATCTCTGGGGATGGCCTGAGCCTAATGGTCTTTTTATTGTTGTGCATTCGATAATCCCGCTTGATTCCAGGCCCTACTGTGTAGTCTGGGGACTGCACGGCTGCTCCCAGCACCTCATTCAACAATCTAAAATAGAAGGCTTGGGCCAGAGAGCAGCGTGTTGCAAGCCTGAGATGCATAATCAACCTGGGCGCTTTAACTCAACCTGATAACTTTAACTCAAACCAGTTACTTTACCTGAACATGGTCACTTTAATAAAAGGCATTCATTTTAATTCAGCCTAGTTACTTTTCATCAGCCTGGTCACTCTAACTGGACTCGGTCGCTTTAACTCAACCCAGATAATTTACCTCAACCAGGTGAATTTAACTTTCAAATGTCATTCAATACAGTGCGATACAATATTTCATCTGTCCATATACATGGAAATTCACTTTGTTAGGTCAGCTTAAAACAGGAAAACAGAAATAGTTAACACCTACACAGAACACATACACAATCCACATTTACATAGGACTATACATAATATTTCACGGTATATTTCCAGAGTACACAATATAGTGGTTGCTGTCACCCCCTCCCCTTGTGCCCTGAGACCCATGGTCTTACAGTAACTACAGTTCATTATATTGGCTGTTGATTGAGGAGTCTGATAAAGCTTGCCTTGCTTCTGATCTTACTGACCTCTGTGTCTCCTTCTGTTGGTTAAGTGTTCAAAATGTTGTGCCAGATTATGTCTCCAGTGGTCTCTAGAGGTTAACCAGGTTTCCGAGCTTGTACTAAATTACTTGGGTTCCATCATATCACCATACCAGGCCAGAAATGAACAAGTGATCATATTCTCTACTTACTCCTTTATGAGGCTGAATGATTTGTCACTTTCATTCATTTAATTCTCAAGAATATGATTATCATATGAAATTCCTCTTCCTCCCATTCTGATTTCATACACTATAAAGCAAGTGACAGATTCCACTTGTTTAAATTCTACATCCATTCAGTCCCTGTCAGTTCAGATAGCGCTGTCAATACAGCATTTTACAACCCATTGATACAATTCAGAACATTGGATTTTTGATCCATTAAACATGAAACCCTATATCCACATCAATAAAGAACAATATCCACCCCTTCAATGTGTCGAAATATATCAATACTACAGAGCTGGATAAAGCTCAGTTCAATAAAACATTCCCGCTAATAAGGGTGTGGACAACAACCCCATGAGCAAGTGCAACGTCCTCTCTTGTGCTATACTAATTGGCTCACCCCCTTAGAGGACCACTGAACAAAAGCATAAAGAAAAGCCAGTTGAATGAAATGCAAAACTGTGGGTTGAATGTAGTGCTTGTTTTTCATTGGTGATTAAAAAAAAAAGTTATAAACAAAAGAATTGGCTGTAATTTTCGTCATAACACCACATGTTGCCACCTGCTAATTAGCTACATGCTACAGCAATAATGTTTCCTGTCATTTTGCTCATGGTCGACAGTAATTCAATGTAACATTATTAGATTATTGTGTTGGGTTATTATGCCTTTACAAATGAACTTTTTACAATAAATGTGCATGATGATAGATGAAAGAGATTATGCTGTGTTCTGGACAGCATTCAGAACAATTTTGCCACAGAAGAATGAATGTGAGTGAGAGAGTTGTGATTTATAGTAAGTCTGACAACCTGTTATATTAACACTTGGAATGGATCAAGACAGAGTCCGTGAAAAGATAACAAGCTCTGAGTAAACAGATTTATTGATTTAGTGTAAACATTAGAATAACAGCCAAATTGTCTGTGGCAATGAATAAGAACTACTGTGCACTAGACAACAATGAACACCCTTCTAGAGACCCAATGTTATCAGCTCTCATCTTGGGCAAAGCATAGCATGCAAATGAAACTTGATGCAAATTAATTATTAATGTATTTATTATCATTTATTCATACGAGGAAGCCATTAGTGGCCAGTATCAATGCACAGCTTGACCGGTCTCACTTCCCACGATCTTCTCAAAACACATGTGAGATCATTCACTAGTACTAGTACTGTTGAGTTGCTTTGTCCGCAACTTTAAATAACCTTGATCATATCGTCAAGAATTCAGCACTCTCTGATTTTAATGAAAAACACTGATGAGTCTGCAAGAATTTAACAAAAGTAATACAGTCAGTGCCCTGCAGTTGCATACTGGATGAGCTGCACACTCTGCCTTAATGCATAATACGCAGCTGGTCTCGTTTTAATTTCCATCACCTTTACTTATGCCCGTTTTGAGCATACTCTGTTTAAGTGCGTAATGTAACAGTTATGGGCACTTGCCGCTATCAGGGGCTGATTTTATGTGCTTAGATTCAGTGCTCAAAAGGCGGTTGGACTAAATGCTCTCCTTTTTTAGCTGCAGATTCTGAAAACTCACATTATTTCACTCAAGGCACGATGCATCAATCTTTGATTCCTGTATTAAGAATGCTGGTTTATCAACAATGTTGTGATGCATCCACTCTCATGCAGGGATGGCCTGCTGCATATGTGAACAAAACATAATTCATTTCCTACACTAAAAATGTACTACTTTTGAGCATCTCGGCATATCCCCTTCAGATAAGCAGGTAGTAATATACACCCTACCTAAAGTCTCATACAGGCAATATTGATTTGTGAGACAGTTCCATATTTCTGCCAATAGCCTCAGCTCATGCTTGTACCTGCACAGCATTGTGGGAGGATAAAAAGAAACCGTCAACAGACAGAGGATCACGACAGCCGATCAATCTGTGTAATTATGCTGTCACACGGCCGACAAGACGTGTGGAGGAGGGTCCCGCCCCGGAACCAGGCCTCGGGATCCAGTTCGCTTGCTCACCTGCGCAAGGGGAGCGGCGTCTCTCTCCCCATCACTCCGAAAGGCGGGAGCTTAATTGAGAGTTAATTTCATGGCAGCCTGCCTCTGCCGTGCGGGACTCCCACTCCCTTTTTCCGGAGACCACGCCGACACAGGAGAGAACAGGAATGATGGGCTTTAATTAACATCGACCTGCTCCGTAAAGTCCCTCGCACCCGAAGCCGCGCCTGCGGTGGTGCGTGTTTACGACAGGAAGTGGGGGCTTGTTAATGCTTCGAGTGGTGCAGTGTGGCGTATGCGCCTGGGTTAGCTTGTTATTTACTGCAGGCTTAGATGCAAGTTATGGGTGCATTTGGCTGAATTTAACATCCAGCAACAAGTTTGGCTGGCAATGAATTGATTCAATTTTTGTCAATTTTAATGCATGCACATTATTGAATTTATCACTAATACATGAGTTATTCATAAAAAACAGCAAACAACTAATATGCGTCTCATGTATAATGCATTTTTAACCAATTCTTTAACTGATGGCCTTGCTATGCTCTATACACATGTGCACTCACACATATTGGATATAGCCATTAGCCAAGTAATATGCATAGCTAAAGGCCCATATCTAGCTGCAAGTGTAGTACAGTATGATATTCACAAGTAAAAATTTGTCGCATGTCATCACAAGAACACAGCCTAGCCATCCACTTGTACAGCAGGTTATTGACTGAAAAAATTGAGGTGCAGTACCTCACTCATTGGCCAACCTGTAAATATTCAAACCCAAGTTTAGATATTCAGTGTTATCTGCCAATAAATTCTGAATCTATGTGCAGCGTGTGTTTCTTGAGGGCAATTTTATTTTGGGAGAAGGCTAAATTAATTATTTAAAGCCAAGTACAGTCCTACACACTAGACACAAAAACTAAAGGAAAGTGTGCTTCCTCTAATGTGGGTATCTCACATGCTAATATTATCTCTTTCAAATTGTGGCACTGAAGCTAATTTCTTGTTGTAGCATGATGCAGATGGTTTATTCACTTGAGTCCCCAAGGCCCACAGATGAAATGACTCTGGAGCATGAAAAGGCGGCTCACTGGCTGGCTGAGACAGTGCCACGCGTGGCCATTTTAGTCACTCCTCTGTGCATTAAGCACGACTGCAGGCACAATACAGAAGCCACACGCATATGCTTCTGAAGAGAAAGCCAGCTGCATGCAACAAATCACCCTGCAAAAACTACAATTGTTAACACACGTGGCATTTAAGAGTGCACCAGAACATTGTGCCAACATTACTCAGATATAGAAGAACAATTTTATGTCAACAAGCCTACCACCGGAGGTGAGCAGATGGTATTTTCCCTGTCTTTTACAGTTGATTATGCTGTATAAATGACTTTAATATATGCAAATTGAAGAAAATAAGCAAGTTGAATTGCATTACCACCCTGGAAGTATTTATGTGTTTGAAAAGACTGGCTGATGTAGAAATGTCAACTGTCATGTGTGCATTTGTATATTTAACAACATGTCCCTAATGAGAGAGAGCAACACAAGAAATCAAATCTGAATATGGAAAATTAGCCTGGTTGTGTCTGTTAGCTCACATAAACACATTGTGGCATATTTGTTCTGAATTAAATAAATAACTGAATTATCACAATGATACATTTGATTTATAAAGCACTTTTCCCCATGCACAAGAGAACACAGTATTAAGAATTCCATGCATAAAATATCAATAATGGCAAAAAATAATGAAATGTATGAAAAATATATTAAATAAATGCATAGAATGTGTACAAATCTATTAAATAATGGACAATAACACAATTATGTGAAACAATTAGCAATGTTTTATTACTCTATGCCTGTGTGACCTCAGAAGTTACAAGGTTGAGGAGCAGGTTCTGTGTGAATGGAAGCTGTAGGGTTAATGAGTGAATGTGAAAAATCCAAAGCCACTGAAACCTCATTGCTATGTGTTGATTGCTCTCAAAGGAGCCAAAAAGAAGTGATTCCTCATCCCCGGAGGTAAAGCTAACCGTTTCAACAAATCCTCTTTGCGCCTAACACAACAACGAACAATGCCTGTGTTTTAAATGTGTGGCAATGCACCGCTATCCTTGGTTAACAGCAGAACCGTCGTTCTTCTGACGAGAATGGAAGATTATTTACTCACTGGCTCAGGAGCATTTCCATATGTTAAATGAAAGTTGTAAGTTTTTGTTGTAAGTTTTATCATGTTTTATTGGTTTTGGCTGTTGGGTACCTCCAAGCATATTTGCATATGCCAGCTGCATGCATGGAAAGAAAATGAAGCCAGTATTACAGTAAAATTGTTGAGACAATGAATCAATAAGAAAAACACATTGAAGAAAACACTTCATGCTCGTGAATAATCGGACATCGTAGCCGTTTCTGTTCTAATGTACTCATAGGAAAATCGAAAACATAAATTCATCTCAGTTTCTGATATGCAAATGCAGCATTTTAGGGCCAATGCCCACAGTGATAGTTTATTGAAGAGTCACCGGTTTCTCCAGCAGTAGAGACACTGGTACCTCCCTGGTAACAGCATCAGTCACTGCCACTTAACATATGTGAAGATTTGCATTTGACAAGAAATGCAAACACAGTAATACAGTTATGCATCCAGTTAACTAAGTAAGCATGTGAAACTGTATAGTCTCTTTTTACACTCGTTCTATGATTGTAACACACAAATTTATGGTCTCGTTGCAACAAAATCCAGAAATTGTTCCAAGGGCATGAACCATATTTGCCCCTAACTATTTATAGTATAATTTTTGCACATTGTGTCATGAGGATGTTTATATATCCATAGGTTTTTTTTTTTCAGCAGCCCTTGCAAGGAACAAGCATAACATCTGTTCCTTTATGAAATGGATGGTTACAAGTGTAAGATCTCCGCACATGGAAAAAAAGGAGGAAGAATTATCAGCAAAAAGTCCTGAAATGAAGTGGTGTAGCTTAGAGTCATGCAACTGGACACTTCAAATTAGTTACAAAACAGGGACATTATTATGAAGAAAGTGCAAAAAAATCTGGCAAGAACATTTTTATTTCTCTGGAATGACAAATAATTCATGGCTGATTTTGAGGAGTCTTTATCTTTATCTATTTTAATGCATGCATTAACTCACTACAGCTATGGCATCCCTGCACAACATGCACATTGACTTTTTTGGCCATAGGCAATTGCAATGGGAGTTTTGTGGAAGGGGTGGATCTCACAGTGCTCTAGTTGTTGTGCACTGCTGTCTCTTTAATGGCATTGGCCAGAAATGTCGGCCAAAGGACACAAAGAAGAGATGTCCCTTTGCCAAAGGAGCCACCTGGACAATCACTGAAAAAGGCCGCCATGAGGAGATGGCATGATATTGTAAGGCACCGGTGAAATATTATGGGAAAAAATTCACTTAACCAAATACAACATTGACATTTTCTGTTATAATGAAACTTAGGATACAATTCATGTGTATACAGGGCCAATTTAATTCATAAAGAAGATTAAATAGACAATGCCAACCCTGCCACTTATTGTTCATTTTGCATGTGAAATCTACAAGAGAAATTCATGACTGCACCTCTCCCCGAAAGCTCAGCTGTTCTGCTGCATATAGACACTGTCTTCGCAGCATTGTCAATTTGCTGCAAGCAGCTGTTTCAACTCATGTTTGACAAGCCACTGAGAGATCCAAACAACATTTTTCTTTCTAACTCAGCCTCCAATATTAAAATATCTATCTCAGTGTCAGACTTTTTTCTTCTTCACTCGCTACTGAGAAGCCTCTGTAATACACTTGGGATCTACATTTTGCATCTACTGTGGAGGGCATACGGAGAAGTCAGGGCTTGGGGGGGGGGGGGTAGGTGGCGGAGGTTTGCTTTTCTTATGCAAAATTACTTGTGCACATACAGGAGAATTTAGTGTGCCTAAACAATGAAGAATACTACATAACACATGCATGTCCTCTTCACACATGGTTGAAGAATCAGGAATACACAGATTGTAAAAAGGTTGCACATGCAAACAAGTGCAACACATGTTTATGAATGAGGCCCCAGGATCAAGGTTTCCTTCCTCTGACCTGGGTGTTTTTTAACCACAATTCTGAGGCAACAGTGACAAGGGACAGATGGAAATGTTACTCATTTGCCATATTTGTTTGTTATCTGTTATCTAAGGAGAATTGTCTGTTTCTTAAGAAGAAAGAAAATGCAGCATTTTCAATGACATTTTTATGTATTCATTACTAAATCTTTAGAAAATTTGAACTTCTTGGTTTCATACATTATTCACAATGTAATTCAAAGACGTGTTTTTATGGAAGTGTGATGACATTCCAGAAAATTAATCCTGTTAATGGGCAACAGGGTGTTTCAGATACTAGATGCTGACATAGACGTTTTGATGCACAGACATGGGATTGTAGTGTTATTAATTTATAGAAGTAGGCTGTGCACATATATTACCTACAGTGGGTGAAACAGCTCAGAATTTCATTTGCCATCAGCTGCTCTGCAAAATGTCTTTTTTTTTTTTTTTGGCCATGGAGATGGATCCAGCTGCATCCACAATGATTTAGCTCTGAGGAAAAGCATTTAAACTGATGCTGTTTTCTGCTTATTTAAGTATATTTGCATTTTTTAAAAACACCACAGAATTCTGAAACACACCTGTGACCACAAATTGCATAAATGGTCCTATGAGACATGAGACAAAATAATTTGAAACTGAATGATATAATTAGAGTATGTTGAAGTTGTTTAGGGCAGATAGACAGTTTAAATGACTTGCACAATTACTATACTGTTCATTTCAGAGACATGACTACTGACACAAGAACACGAAAATACTTGAAATGAAGGAATTGCATTTTCCAACACTAATATATGTAAAAAAAAAAATCTGTTCCATAAACAATAATGATCTTAGCAAACAGTGCACAATACAATCCTAACACTATAAAACAGCACATCACACAATCCTAACGCTACACAACACTATACAACACGTATTTTTAAGGTATTTAATTGACGTTTTTTGGCCATTTGCTCGCAGGTTCACAACCCTTTGTGTATCTTCTTTCTTAAATCGCCTTCGGGGTAAAAATGTCGCACTTTAAGAGCACACTCATTCCCTCTTAACGAGTGCATTTTAATAATCTGCCTGCATCAAGCAGCTCTCACTTGGAAGGTGAACCAAACAAAATGGTCATTAAATAATCATTGAGATTAGGCACACAATTATGTTCCCTCAAGTGGTAAAATTGTTCTTGTCACGCGGCTGATTTTGACCAGAGAAATCAAGGCTTTAACAGCATGACTTCCGCTGTTAATAAAATCCATGACTTTGGCTGGGTGTATTAATGTTCACTGTTTTAATGCCTCTTTTGTGCGCGACGGTAATTTGCGAGCATGAAAAATCGCTGCTCTGCCAGTCTGTCTGTTTGCCATTTTCAGTGATTGTTTGTTAGCTCTGATCTTTGTTGGAGTTAAAGGCATGTGGCCGTCATTTCGGAACGCTCAATTAAACCATCATCAACGTGAAGCCTCGACGTTAAAGTAAATGACGCTGAAGACAGCAAGCGGGTAAAAATCATTAGTCGTCCGTCAACAACCTCTGTGCCCCTCCCCCCGGCACCACCACGTTGCAAAAATAGTGACTGTTACCAGACCTTCGATATTAAACATCAACCGAGCGTTTTAAATATGCACATCTTTTGATCTGTGCCTACAGGGCGTACAACGTGATCACAAACACAGCTTCCTCATACCGCTGCTTAAGAGTCAATGGGAAATCAAAAGCTGATAACTGTTGTGGAAAAAGGTTTGGTTTGTCGTGTGGAGGGGAAATCAGATAACCAGTGGGCTGACAAAGGAGTACTACCTGCACGCTCATGGATTTTTAAATGTATTTGTCTTATTTCCCATTTGTTTTAATTATTTTTAGGTTGTTCAATGAGCTTTAGCCCTAAAATTTTACACCTTGTCTTATAATCAAGAAAATTTAATGTGACCAGTGTTGTGTCTGAATTTTTATTATTATTATTTTAATGTTTTTATTTTTTCTTGCATGTTTTTGTGTTGTATGTGTTAGGCTGTATGCTGATCAAATATCCCCCTATGGAATAATAAGACTGATGCCTTTATCAGAGAGTTAAACAAAAGATTAAACTGTGTGGTGTTCTTCAGGGAACCAAATTTTCACAAAGTATTCATTCTACTCACTGCTGGTATAAGTATCAGAATTTATGTCCAAAAAAACTAATTCTAAAATTGTACACAAAATGATTTTTTTCATTAAACTTCATTAAAATGTTTCATGATCTTTGCTCAAATCTGAGGCTATTGCTTAGGAAGGCCTCCTTAAAAACATAGTTGTATGCAGTTGTATGAGGATGCTATTAAGGTGTATGCCCGTATCTGTTGCATTTTATTATTCTATAATATATACTTTCATGTGTAACTAAGATATGCATACAGATGATATTTGAATTGTAGTTATAATCAGACCAAATTATCAACTGACAACCCAATTCCCTTGTTGTGTTCCTCATGTTTAAGGGTGTATAGGTTAATCAGCCTGTTGAGTAAGGGTTGGGGCGGCAGTGTAGCATTGAGGCAAGGAGCTGGGCTTGTAACTGAAAAGTTGACAGCTCGATTCCCAGCTGGGGCACTGCTGCAGGGTACTTAACCCACAATTTCCTCAGTAAATATCCAGTTGTATAAATGGATCACATGTGGGATCACATAATGGGGTAGAATTGTCTTTGAAAGCAGTTCCTGATTATCCATTTATAGGTAGCTCATGCTGGAGTGTATTATTGAAAAATATGACGATCCAAACTCTCTGCAATTTACCTTCAGAAGACTGGGCTCAAGTCCTGTTAGGGAATTACATTTGTTGTGTGTCTTCCAACCCAGGAGTTAGGTAGGAAAAGCACTATATGGGAAATATCCCCTGGACCTGGATACTAAAAATTGATGCTAGCGGTGAGCTGACCAGCTAAAACTGTCCAGCTAATGATACAATACACCACTCACAAGACAACTTATCATAACAAAAAAAACATCAGAAAATGCAATTAGCTCCCTAGCTAGCTGCCTGTGTTTGACAACTTTTATTTGATTGGCACTCCTAATATGTACTATCTAATCAAATTATATACATATAGTTTATATTGTATTTTGTTATATTTTAACATTTTAGTATTTTGCAGCCTCTTAAATCTTTTTGGAGAGAATGGTGACAGCAGGATTGGCAAGGTTTTGAAAACTTTATGCACACTCTTTCGCTTGGGAGCTAGGTTCCTAAACCGCTAAGACACACTTCCACCCACCTTAGTACACAAGCAACGTCGACATGATAACCTGTTTAGGCACATTCTCATTCTAACATAAACAACATTAAACAGCCAAGGAACCAATAATCTGTCTCAAGTTAGTTTGGGAAGTCAAACGTGGCTAAAGAAACTAAATCAAACTTCGTTCTCCAATTACGACATGTGACACAAGCTATTTTTTATGGTGTGAATTATTCATTAATCAAACCATCCACGCAGAAGCTGTACACACACCGTGCTGCATAATTCAAAATCTCATTGTGTTTGCTTGATGCGGATTACGCCATTGTTAAATTAATTATATCCTGATGGATGGCCTTGTTTTTCCCTGAAAGTTTGTCACGGCCCAAGGCTAAACAAATCACTGAATGGCTGCAAATCTCTATATTCGTGGGCAGGACGACATGAGAATATGAAAGGCCTATCACGGTCTGAGCAGTAAGCATTCCTAAGATTTGAATTATTGACAAAAGTACATGAGTTTGGAACAAGTCTTTCCATTAATGTTGATTGCATGTGTCCATTCCGGTATATCGGATTTTGGGGAGAGATTAATCTTGAATTACGTGATGAAGAAAATTTTCTTGTTTATTTGTTCATCACACTTTCAGAACATTCTAAATCATTTGTTAGTCATTCACTATTTCCAACACCACAGGGTGGCATCATGGTTGACTTTTAGAAAAGTGAATAATGTTTAATAATATTTTTATATTTAGTTGATTGAAAACAACTGTGTCATTATTTACTATTGCTGTTATGATTGCTATACTTGCCAAACTATTTGTGAAGAAAAAAAAGTAATACCTTTAACTGTGATTCACAGCTAGGGCAAAAGTTGCCTGAATCAGAGGTTACATTTTGAAGTCATACATGCTGAATTTATTAGAGGCTAGATTGTATCACCGCATGACCATATGAGTACAGATCCTAGCTACATTCACCAATGTTGGCTTGCCATAGTTACATTACATTCAGCAAGATTTCAGTGCAGAATTATTGTGGGAAAGGTATAGCATACTAATCAGCCACAAACACAGGGGAAATCACAGGAAGCTAATTAGGCACCAGGTCTAGAGTATTAGACTCAGTCA
Source organism: Megalops cyprinoides (assembly GCF_013368585.1). Classification (NCBI taxonomy): domain Eukaryota; kingdom Metazoa; phylum Chordata; class Actinopteri; order Elopiformes; family Megalopidae; genus Megalops; species Megalops cyprinoides. Next base: position 26,169,921 of record NC_050599.1, on the reverse strand, counting down.
TTGTACAATGACACTGGTCGATAACCCCTGTGTGTGCCTTTTGACGTTTTCCTCGTTTTCACTTCATCACTGCACAGGTAAGTATGAAGTCTGGCTTGGCCGGGAGTAGAAGGAAGGCTGAATTTCATTGTGGATGCCACCTACTGTAAACCCAGCTACTATGAGTGCAGGAACAATTTCATTGTGGGAGGGGTCTGCTGCTGTCAGCTTTTTTGGTTAAATTGTTCTGAAATAAGAAGGTCTTTCTACATGCAGAGAGCTTCTAATGCATGGATTTGCAGTGAGAGACAGAGACTCTTGGGTTATTCAAGACAAAACTGGATATGACAATAGATTAGGTCTAGATGTGTTGTCATCTTAGTGTAGTCATTACTGCTTTTATGGCTGCCTAAGAGTTATTTTTGTTTTGCTTTATTGTTGCATTTATTGTCTCTACTGTGATCTCAGTTCATCAAAGGAAGTGAAAATATTAAAACTGTTATCATTATCACAGAGAAAGGGAAAAAATGACAAAAATTAAATGGGATGAATGGCCTGCTCTCCACATTATTATGTTCTCATGCTCTAATTGTGTTTGGCAGTCACTCAGGATGAGCTGCATGGGGAATGTGGTTTCTCACATGTATCCTACAGCAAAACTTTAAACAACACCTTCTTTACTTCAGCTGGGAATCTGCTAAAATTTCGTCAATGCCCAAAGTATGATTGGCTAAAGTATGCATTGCATACTTGTGTTTTTGGCAATGTTTCATGAAGCTGCTTATTTTTCAAATGGTAAGCAAACCCTGGAAGAACACAGAGAAAACATCTTGCATTTATGTTGAGTGAACTCTAATTTCTGACTCTTAAGAAAATAATATCAAACAAAAGACTGCTGAATATGAGGAGGCCATTTAGTTAAAGAATCGCACTGTGACCTCCATGTGACTGTGACTGATGCAGAAATGTTATGTATCAACATGCCATTATAAGGTCATCAGTCTGTTACCATAGCCCAACCAGCAACCCTAACCCTAACCCTAACTCAGCACCTAATCATACCTTAACCTCTAATGTGTGGCATTTACACAGCAGTTGTTTCTAAAGACACAATTGTTCACTGCACTGTAATTACATAGCTATATTGTAAACATGTTATAAAACATTGTTGATATAATTGATGACATTATGATTACTATTATTATTAATATCTTTCACCTTAAGCTGATTTTAGTAGGATTTTAGTGTTAGTTTGAATTTCTTCATTACTTATTGGACATTGACCTTGGCCACTAACTGTGGCTAAAAGTTTGGGATATTGATTTCTTATGAATTAATGCTCTCAGATCACTGAAATAACTGCAGGATCTGCCATTCATAATGAATTTTAGGGAGTTCTGTAGTCGGTCACAGGAAGGCGGTCTCAGATTTGTGTAAGGCCTTAGGATTACTGAAAGGGATAGTGATTCAGGATTATTCATGAGATTTTTCCCAAATGCCTGCTGAGAGTTCGCATCCGCTTTTTCAAACAGTTACCAGCTTTGGAGTTTTAATGTCCTACCGATGTAGTTTTGTACAAATATATTCTTATTAAGAGCTTATGATTATGAACAAGTGGAATTTACTCAAATTAATTCCATCCAATCTGCTCAGACATTATTGGCAGACTAATAGCGTAATTGTGGGATTGTGGGTAAACGGATTGAATGAAATATTGAAAGCATTTGAAATGTTACATTTCCTGGCAGCTTGAGGGGCCATTAAATATTGAGTGAGTGTGGCATGAACGAGCAGATGACTCCCATCTTGGCTCCACACCACCAGACCAATGGCACATGAGTACCTCTCTCTCCGCTTTCTTGAGATGACATGGCTGCCCATCTGCCCAATGGACTGGTTCTTTTTTTCAGTGTGAACGCTGATGCAATTTACTTTAAAAAGAATGATGGCGCTGCTCTGGTGCAGCTCCTTCTCCCGTATGAGGATGTCATCACCCCCCCCCCCCCCTTGATTTATCTTCCTCCGTGTTATCTGGACCCCCTTTCCTGTCTTCTGCCTGCCTGAGAGTGCCTCTCAAAGCTCTTCCTGTGCTGTCAATGTCTCTGAAAGGTAATGCACCTACCTGGCTTTAGAGTGTCTTTCTATCTCGGCTAAACCTGGGCTCAGATGCTAAAAGCAACGAGTCCTTTGCTTTCCCAAAGTAAGACTGCCATCAAATTATTATCAATGCTATGTCTCTGCTCTCACTCATTGCAAGTATGACTACTTCCATCTATATTTATATTTTGATCTCTGACTGAACCTGTACCCACATATCCTAGGCATTAAGTTGTAAGTAAGATTAATAACAACAATAAAAATGTTACTTTTTATATATTCATTTGGTAGTTTTTCTCATGGTGTGTTTTCAAACCAATTTGCAACAAATGAAACAAGAAAAAAGATGGAACAAGCAGAGGCAATTATGGGCGCATACACATTCTTAAACACACACACACGCGCGCACACACACACACACACACACACACACACATACACACATATATATGCACATACGCACACACACAGAGCAAAATCAGAAGTAAAAAATTTTAAAAAACCTATACTGGACAGGCTCCAGAAGGGTATTGCAGTCAAGACGTCTCCTATGATTACCTTAAGGGATGTATATGTGAATCACCTTTATTCCATTTAAATAATTCATTGCCTCCTCACACTCCACAGTACTCTGAATATGGAAACAGAATATGAATTCTGCACTTTCTGAACAAAAAGACATGTCTTGCATGGCATTCATTCAGTACAGAGGAAATGACATCACCAGCTTTAGAGACCAGCCTTATCTGAGACCAAATGATGGTCCACCAAAGGTTTCAAATGATGGACAGCCTGCCTGAACCAACAGCAGAAGGAGTATAACTGTGAAAAGCAGAGTGAGGCAGAGTCTCATCTCTGGCATGCATAAATGCATTTTGACTGGGCAGCAGTATCCTGCAGCGGCCTCATCGCAACATTGTATTGATAGGAGAGTGAGCCCTAGAATGGGTGGAACCGTCATTTGTTATCAGTGGCTCGTCAGTCTGAACCAATCATATTGGTAGGGTGTGTAAAGTATTAACTATCTTGCAACTTCATGAATTCTGACTTTCCTATCATTCAGATAAAGATGCAAGTGCCTGACGCCTATGCCAAACTTCCTGCCGCACGGTGTTTGTGGAGCCACTTACAAAAGTGCATAGAAAAAGGTTAGGCTAAAAGCAAAGACGATACCAAATCATCACCTTTGCAACCGATAGTAGGAGTCATTACATAACATGTAGCATTCTGCTAAGTGCCATAGTAGGTGCAAGAGGGAGTTTGAGGATATAGTGCTTTCACTTCATGGTGCTTTTATCGGATGGTGACATGGCTGTGCTGACTGTTTTAGCAAGGCTACACTTTGCTAGATGAGGCTAACTTGATGAGGTGAGTTTAAACAGGCCCACTGATGAGGCAACAAGCAGTTTCAATGAATTCATACTGAATGTCTGCACTGAACTGTCTAACACACAAGATCCATGTTCAGCCATGGACAGTTGTGATTGATGTACTATTTTTCATGCAACTCTATTATGTGCACTCTGCTCTTTATTTCCAAGTCATTCTATAGCATCCGCTGTTAAGTGACAACGTTTAAATGTAAAATGATTAGTGACAATCTGCAGTCACCACAATGCATGTGAATATGGCTGGTTCTGTCCATGGTCCTGCAGCACTCTTTTGAGGAGGGACGGTTCTGTCCATGGTCCTGCAACCCTACAACAAGTAGGGCTGTTGCTATCCATGTTCCTACTGATGACCGCAGAGGCCCATGGAGCATTGAACGGACTGTGGCCGGTGGTGCACAAACACGATAGCAACCCTCTCTGCCCCTAGGCAGCCCTTTCCCAGCACCAAACATGGGTTATCCCTTTACACTGGTAAGACTAGAATGAGGTCAGAAGTTTACAGGAGATTCATAAAGCAAGACGACACACAACAGCTCGTGCATAACAAGGGAGTGCAATTTATACTTGAAGAACAGAAGCGGCAATCCTTCAGTCACGGAAGGCTTTACATAATTGTTTCCTGCGTCGGGTGCAATGCTTCTGAAGGCATCAGGAATCTCTGACACAAGAAAACATGAAGTATTTACACTAAGACAGAACCACCGAGAAACAGGATTGAGAGCCGCTTTTGTGACCTTGACTTGAGCTCTCTGGCAGGATTTGCATCGAGTTTCAGACCGGTGCACGGCACACGCATGCGCGCGGTCACGGGTCCTGCGCCAAAGTAAAATACGGCTGCCCCCACCGTGACGAACCGCTCATTGTGTTTTCCGTAGGAAATATGAACAATACCCGCCTGCATCTCATTTCAGTGTTTGGAGCACTCAATTAGAGAGGGCGATACAACTTGAATATTTCATACTCGCGCTGCATGCAGTATTCATGAGGGGATTTGTCAGACAGACAGAAGTGATAAGGGCGGGCCTCAAATGGAGCGTGAAAACGCAATGTGATTTCTCCCCTTGGCACACAGGAAATCTCCGGTTGGTGCACAAAATATGCAGGAGTCCTGCTTTGTATGCAGGGCAGAAATCGATACCAACTTTGTTTTTTTCGGAGTTGAGGACAAGCTACAAAAGCAGAGTGTCTGTCTGCTGTTTTAAACAATACTCGAAGTGACTGAGTCCACGCCTCCCCTCCTTCATCTAAGAGGAAGGAAGAGAGTAGTCGTCTTCTTTATTCATCTTCTTTTTTGTGAGGGGAGGGGCGAGGGGTTGGTGCTTTTACAGCAGGGCAGCTTTGATTCTGATGTACAAGGCACAGGAAGAGAAAAGTGTGAAAGGAGTGCAAATGTGAGTTTTTTTTTTTTTTTTTTTTTTTTTTACACATGCTTCATGCATTGCCTCACCAGTGCAAGGAGATGGCCCAATATTACATACTGTGCAGTTTGTTAAGTAGCTTGCCACTGACTATTGCATATAATTGTCAACTGAGTGACACTGTTATAATAGTCTTCATGTAAATGATAAGGCACAGGCTTCTTTTCAGTACAGTTTATGGGCATGTTATCTCACAGAGGATTCAGCTATTTTTTATTTATTTGTGTAGCAGACTTCTTCATCCAATATGACCTATATAGCTTACATGATATCCAGTTCTGCCGCTGTTTATCAAAGCAATTCAAGTTGAGCACCTGTATGAACGGGAACAGCAACAGTGTCTCACTTGTGTTTGCAACCTCAAACCTTCTGTTTTCAAGTCAAGTTCCCAAACCACATGACATGGCATGACAAATCATTCATTTATGAACTACAAAATGAGCAAAGGCTGGTGGGAAATCTTGATGGGTGGGGTTACATTTCAAAGAGAACACTCTTTGATTGAAACTCTGTTAACTAGCTTTTGAATTGAAAAGCTCTTTGACTGAATCTTTGTTGAATCTCTGAATACCTTTCTTGAAAAAATCTTGAAAACGTCACGCACCAGCACCAGTCCCACACTCTAACTAAAGCATCAGTAATTATAAATGGGTTGGCATATTTCCATGCAATAATCACATTTAATCCAAGGGAGCCATGGAAAAAATTGACTTCCCTTCAAAAGTTTTACACATTGCATGGACTGAGCACCCTTTTGTAAACCAATGACTTGCTTAATTTCCGCTTAAGCACAGGCGCAATAATATGCCCAGTCTTGGTGCAGGCTTATGCAATGGATCTGACTTGGGATTATCGAATGGATGGAAACTTGAATGGTGGGCAGCTTCAAGTGTCAGTCACCTGCCAGTCAAAGCAACTGTGATCCACTGGGCAATGCAACTCTAAGCCCAGGAGTTGACATCACAGTGGCTACTAGATCTGCATAGTGCAGACGGGGACGGTACCAGATGAAGCTGCTGCAGCATTCAGAAACACATGCTGCACAGCTCTTCTTGAACCCCAAACCCTTTGCTTCATTTGCAGAATAACCTGAAGAGGCTGCAATGGCAGTAATGACAGTATGATCTATAAACTCAATCTATAAGTTCCTTGCAATATCTGAGCTGGCTGGCAATTGATCAAAGTGCTCTTTGTTATAAATTACACTCACTTGAATGAAACACATCAACTTGATATCAGATGTCTGCTGATCCCTTGTCGGTTGTTCAAAGAAAGAGACGGCAAAGACAAGAGCACTAGAAATCTCTAAATGCCTTATTACAATGGTGATGCCAGAAGAGCCTGCGAACACCTGGCTTAATGCCGGGACATGTTACAATATGCATCCTACACCCAGTAGGTCCACTGTGTGGCGCTAGAGAGCTACACAGTAGCAAATTCAGTCCCATTTTACATCAAGTGACCCCAAAACCTACATTGGTACAGTACTTGCTACCGAACGGTGTCTGGTGGTCCTGTCATATCGTGGCGCAAAATCATTTTCCAGGACATTCTCCGCCGATGTCCTCTGATGGAAGAATGAACTTCCGCCCTACATCTGTTCTGCTGAGTCTCTCATTATCTTCAAGAAAATTCTGAAGACACAGCTCTTCCATGCTTACCTGAACACCTGAAACACTACCACCTAAAGCATTTTCTATACCGTAAACTTTGTTTTCTATAAAAATTTTTAAAAAATTGCAATGTATGGTTTCATGCACTTTTATCTCTACCAGCTAGCTGGTACCTTGTCTGGCACTTCTATTATTGTGACTCCTTGTATTGCTTTTGCTTGTGTTGCACTCTGCCACACTTGTAAGTCACTTTTGATAAAAGTGTCTTCCAAATGAATAAATGTAAATGTACTCATATGTACCCACATAGTAAATATAATGTACACTTTATAATGCACTTTGTGTATAACAACACAAGCCATAAACAATTGTAAGTAACTACAGTACGTGTGTGTGTGCACTGTACCTCTGTAATGTAACATGACCAATGTACTGTAATATAATGTAATGTAAAGTAATGTAATGTACCTGAGTGGATATATGACCTACTGAATGCTGAAAATTCTCAGTTAGATGAAATGACTGATGTATGCAAGCATGGATGCCAGATATCTTGAATGATTGGCGCAAGAGCAGAGAATATGCTGATATGATAAAAGATTATTTGTTCTTGAATCTGTGGCTCTCTTCAGATGTGGAGATTTACACTTATGTGTTAACGCTTTCTGTCTATGTAACCCTGTTTTGGAATCACCAATAGTGCGTTAGGCTGGTCTCACTGCGGCAACCTCTGAAGTTATACAGGAGTGCTGACGCAAGACAAATGCAATCCACTGATATAATTTCACAGAGCCAGATGCTATTTTGCACACTATGAGTCCCGCATTACACCACAGTGTAGCAGGTGCCACCGCGACGATAGGCACCATACCACTCACATGATCCAAGCAACTAGCAGGTGCCCAATGAATTGTTGGGTGCTTGAGCACAGTGAGATGACAAGTCCCCGTTGACATACCCACCCCTATCCCCAGCAGAACGAAGCCAATTTGCTCTGCGTCTGTGGTCCCCCAGTCACTATGAGCGGGTGACAAGTTATGTTTTGAACCTGGGCTGCAGGGCTATGCTCAAGATGAGCACCATGCCTACTGTGTCGACCGGGAGCCCCGATTTACGCATATGATCATTGACTCCTCCAGTCCGAATAATTGTTATTGCAAATGAAAGCATTGATTTTATAGCAACAGCTGCTGCTCCACTGACTGAGAGCTTACCTTGCCCTGAGAATGCAAGCGCTGTGATACATTCATGCAAGGAACCTGAAATCTCCAGCAGCAAATGTTAACATTCTCCAAACTTATCAGTCCACAAACATGCTTTTCCCCTGGGTTGGAAATAACTGGCTTATGCACATTTAAAAAATAACTGCTGTTATTCTAAAGAGCTTAAATATTTTTTGCAGGTCTTACTTATCTATTACTGCTCTTGTGTAGAGCAATTGCTTAAAGGATTTGAACATTTGCTTAGCCAGAGAAAAGCCTTGTTGTTAAGCCTCTGCTCAGGTGCAATAAATCTTCTAAAGCGATTTCACAAGGAACAATGGATCCCTAAACAATAGTGTGCTGAGGGCTATAGCTGGGAAAAAGTATATGCCCATAAGGAAGGCATACTTACGAATGACAGTATATATCACACTTGCTGTTGAGTCTAGCAGTGCTACATTGCATTGGTATTCAAGGTTGGGTGGCAAATCACGTACCTGCTTGTCCAGAAGTGTTTTCCCCTCCAAACTTCTTTTAAACATCATTTATTTGTATGTGATCATGCTCTGACACCTATAGATAATGCATATATGTACATAGATAGGCTTGTTCAATTAAAGTGTGTGCAGGGCACTGGCAATATGAACAATATGAATGTTTTGTGTGCAACACATAATGTACATATGCAGGCTTTATGAATGACTTCATTAATGAGGTCAGTTAATCAACTAAAGCTTTAGTTGAAACTTTTTTTAAAAAAAGTGATTAGGTTACATATGCAGCATACATGTATAAATACAATACAATATACAAGATAAATATTGTATATTATAGATGCAGTACACATGCTTAAATACAATACAATGTACAAGGTTAAATATTGTAATACCTGTGCACCTACGTAAAATGTGCCATGTGCCTGAGTTAAGGGGACACTGGTTAACTGGCCTGTGGAGTGAGTCAGAGGGTTGGGTTATTGATGATGGATAAATTCTTGGTGAAAGAGAAGGTCAGTTTAGTGCTGGAGTTTATTACTGAAAATACATGTTGAATGAACTCTCCTCAGGCTACCTCCGAGGTCAGTTTCAAGCCCTGATTATGAATTGTATTACCCACATCTCTCTCACCTGGTGACGGTACGCATGTGGCCAACGGAGGTGGCGGCAAGGCAAACATCAGGTAAAGGCTGGCGTTTGTTTACACTCCAGAAGTGGTGAAATATTTACATTCAGGATAACAAGACAAGGAAAAAATATTGATATACAAACAAAACAGCATGCAGGGTACTGGCAGTGCAAAAAAGCAACCAAGCATTAGCCCAAATCCACACAGACCATAATGACATGCCAGCGCACACAGCTGCAACTACAGTGGTACTTACACCAGCAACCTTGTTGCATTAAGCCACCACCAAAAGACTGGAAAAGAATGGTTTTATACCCTTTCAGTGCCTGATTACACCATGGGTCCAACCAACATTGTGATAAGATTGGTTAGCATTTTCTTAGAAATTTACACTTTTAATATAACATGGGAAAATACCTCATATAGGACATAACTGTTCACACCCAACATACATAGCAGTCTGTAGCAAAGGGTGAGAGCAATCACCCCACTTGGCCTAGAACCCAGGTCTACGGGGTACCAAACTTGCGACTTTGACTGCGACGCCAAAGAGCCTGGCTTGTTAGTATGGCAGTCAGAGCGCATATTCAACCATAGTGACAGCACTCCGTCACACTGTCCTCCCCTTTGGGAAGCGCACCCATGTGCTTCACACACCAAGGCGTCCCTCGCGCATCCCCCACCATACCTCTCCCATCCCAGGATACCCCACTCACTTGTGCTTCACCCATCTCTGGGGTCCCTCACACACCGGGGTCAACCGAACCTGGGGGTCCCTCGTACAGCTCACACACTGGGCACACCTCCGATGGCCTCGCGGCAAGCCATCCCACTGCTGCACCATTTGTAGCGAAGGGCGAGAGCAGTCACCCCACCCGGCCTCGAACCCAGGTCTACAGGGTAGCAAACATGCGACTTTGACTGCGACGCCAAAGAGCCAGGCTCATTGGTATGGCAGTCAGAGCGCATACTCAACCGTAATGACAGCACTCTGTCACACAGTCACTAACACCAAAAATAGCTCATAACAATACATCACACTGGCATGAAAAAGACAGAAATATTAATACACAAAGGTGTTCCCCCAATCCTGAAACATGGTGGCGCTCCCGGCAATACAGGCATGTGGACTTTCAGACACGGTCCCACTGGGAACGGCAATTGCACGGTACATTTCAACTTTTGAGGAGGTCAGAAAAAGTTATAAAATATTTCCCATAACTTCCCCACCTAAGAGTTAAAGCATGTTTAAAAACCTAATATCAGTATGACAGATTTGGAAAAAACATTTAATTCTGCCCAGTAGTATACAACGGTTAGATGTTGAGTTGATATGGCATGAATGTTACTGTTATCGCATTACAATAAAAAAATATCAACCAACCAATTTAAATATAAACAGATTTCCTCTGAGAAAGAATAAGTCAACTCCATGGAGTTTCACATCTGTATTGCAGTTTACTTTGCTGTTGTGGTGAACTGATTACTTGTGTCGTGGAGGGGAAGTGCTTCCCAAAAAAATGAGTTCAGTTCATTCGGTGAGGGAGCAGCAATAAACACCATCAAACCAGATTAGTCTGGGGAATGCAGCAATACCAAAGGAGACGTATGACTTGACCATCAGGTTTGTTAACTGTAATTATGTAAAATACAAGAAACAATGCAACCTAAAAACTGATTTGAAAACAAATATGCAATATAATCACAAACAGTTAAGGTGGAACTCTCATAAATGAAAACAATTAGCATATCCATTAGGTACTTTAAATTGAGTAAAGCTGATTGCTAAGGGAAAAGTTGTGGTTGTGAAGTCTGACAAAGCATTGTAAACAAATGGATATCCAAATATGCTAGTGTAAGTAACAACAATAAAAATCTGTACAAGTAATAAAAATAATCAATTTTGACGATATCCGCACTCAATATTTGTGGATGGTGTAGTGTTGCATATCTTTTTATTGTCTGTAAACGTTCGTAAATAATACACATTCATTTTATAGATCTGCAAGTATTCCAAATGGAGAGGATGTTAAATAAGTAGAGTCAACTGAGTAACCAAGACAACACATTTCATGAACACAAATAACATTTATTGACAAACACAGTGTTTACAAACGGTAATATAAGTGATACTGTGGTGGACAAATACCTTTAAGATAAGAGAGAAAGAGTTGAAGACATTGAGAATCAAAAGTTTCCCACTGAAATTAGAATGTTGAACAGAGGCTGGCACCGTCTCACTCAGCGTCTCCCATTGCGCGCTTCATAGACTTTAATTCTGACTTTGTTCGTCATCTTCCACTTTCTTATTCAGTATACAAGGGAAACACTCACCATGTGGTGAGGGCTGGTTCCCTTGGTAGACCAAGGAGGAGGAGCAGCTGTCTTCAAAAACCCTGTAAATCTCTCTCATCTCTCCTGAAGAGTCTTATAAAGATTGTAAGATAAGGCCAGCATGGATTGGATGTCCACCAATCAATCACCAGGTTGCACACCTCAGGAAGTGAGAAAAGGAAACCTCTAGTTTTATGACCCTTTGTTGAGAAAATGGAGGGAAAATTCCTTTGTTTCTCTGATTCAGTGCACAGTGAAACTCAGACAAGGACTATCAAACATCACCTTGGCTACACCAGAATGTAAGGTTACAGTGATATACCCTTGAATACATGTGTCGAACATAAGCTGAATATAATGACATAAAAATTAAACTGGAAATTAAAAAGCAGTCCTGCTACCAAACACAAAAATAAGGACCCAAATGGTTAGTTGTAATAATAAATCAGGGTATTGATCTGTATATATTCATGTTTGCAACCAAAAGCCTCGCAATTGCCCCTGGGTTTTTGAATTGGAAGCCAGAGTGATTTAAAAAAGGAATAGAAAGCAAAAAAAAATCATTTCAGACATGGTACAGATTCAATTGTAATTTCATTCAATAAACAGCTAGTAAAGACTTTTGGGAAAAATACCAAGGAGATGTGTGTGCAAAATACAAAGTCAATAATGTTGCTCTAGATGAACGTACCGGCTGAATACTAATTTCAGCTTGGAGGCCAGAGTCTGATGCATTGAAAAAAAATGTGATTAGATGGCTAACTAGGGCACACATTACTGTCATAAGCCTCACAGTTCAACGGTGATAAGATCCTCCTCCCAGGTGATAAAACCATAGGTAGAAATCTGTCAAAACAACAGAACAGCTCATATTGTGCAATTTGTCCTTAATTTTGATGGAGTTGTTGTAAGCAAAATGACAGTTATTGCCTATGCATTATTGGGAGTTTGGGCAGTTCCCCAAATTAATGTTTTGTAAGAATCACAAGAATCTATTCCTTGCAGTCAGATTTTTTGGTCATTTTAAAGATTGTTGTGTTCAAGATTGAAGGGAAGTTAGTCGTGAGTTTGGTGAAACTTCATTAAGGAATTTATGTTCACCTCACTCTAGGCTGAAGTCAACATGAGCCTTGGTCAGGAGGGGTCACTGCAGTGTGCAAATGCTTTCATTACACATGGACACATAGACTGTATACATCTGTGGGCTGTTTACCCCACCCTTCTGAGGACCATGTAAATCAAAACACACATCTTGAGCAGCATATTTACCTGGTGACAGGTTGGGTTGGGGTCTGCAGGTGCTAAGCCCCCTATTAGAGTGGGCCAGTGAGCTGAAAGAGGGGGTAGAGGAAGCAGGCCAGTGACACCCAAACCTGAGTTTGCCTCAAAGGGGTTTTTCAACATGGTCCCGGTGGTGAGCTCAAACCCGAAAACCAAAAACTGTATCAGGCATGAAGCGTTACTGTGGGAATCAAATCCCCTTGAATCACTACAAAGCACACCCCCCCCCCCCCACCACCACCCCCACACACACACAAACACACACACAGTCCCCGAGGGAACAGTTTCCCATCTAAAAAGAGCAAAGGGGGCCAGATAGCATTTCAAGGAGACTATTGGAATTTCGTCAGTATGTGAGGCAGAAATGGTTGCCCTTTGTGCTGCTGCTTTGGGATGTCTATGAAACAGTCTAGCTTTTTTCATTTCTTCATTTTTGTCCTCTGAATCATTCTCCAGGTCTGTTCAGACCTGTGACAAAAGTAAGAAGTGTGCTGTGCTGTCTGTCCCTTTAGGATAACCAATGGTTGGATTTTTTATATTAGACTATTGTCATTTAGCGAACTATCTCAGCCAGAGTGACTTACAAAGTGCATTTGTTGGTGATTTGAAATAATATGGTGATTTGAAAATGTTATATAACCATTTAGCTCTCACTAAAAACATACAGTATGTGGGGTTTCTTAAAACTTGAGGGTGACCTGGTATGCTTCGATGTCCTAGATTCCTGAAGCAGACTTGTTTTGAGCAATGTTTAATACTTCACATACATGCCAGTATGTGTATCAAGTCTAAGTGGTGACTGTTATTTCTCTGACTATTTCATTCTATCTAGACCTGAGCTGCCTTAATCTCAAATTGGCAAAATGATGTTTCACTTTTCAATTATGGGTTTATAATGTTCAGGAAGTCAAGAGTCAAGTATTGGATAATCTAATTGGATGTCAACATGGCTGCTGTAGGGTGAAACCATATTAATGTTTTACAGGCCAAATAAAAGCTCTTGCCAGAAGGCATAGATGTCTTCCCTTTTTGATGGTATGGACAGAAGCCTCCATGGCTGCATTGTCAGCCTTCCCAGTTCAGAGTGGGGTGCCCCCTATTGTTGCTAAGAGGAAGGTAATAAGAAAAGACTCTCAGTCTTTATGAGATGTAGGTACTTAATTAAAGTCATTAATTGGATGAGTAGTCAAATAACTTGTCACTGTAGGACAAGGTGTGATTCAGAGACAAGCTAATGAGCTACTTAAATGTTACGGATAAAACCTGGACCACTCTGGCCCCTAGGGGGCATCACACTGTTCCCTCTTCAATACTCACACTAGTATAATGTTCAGTTTGAATGTGTAAATTTATCAACCATTCTCGACTAATTAAATTAATGGGATCATTAAGACATTAAGAGCAGAATTTGAAACGGCAAACTTACGGGTCTCCAGAGAAACAAGTCTGAAACCCTATCACAGAGGTGATGAGTCAGCTACAGAATTATAAGTAGTTTTCCTTAAATAGCTGGACAAAGGAAATTTCTGAGTTTTAATAAGTCATAAATCTGCCCTGTTACAATGCAGTTTTTATTTGATTGAAATGTCCTCAGGTTCCTCATTCAGTCATGTCAAAGGCTTCAGCTCAATAAAAGCACACCAGCCTCTGTAATACAAAGCACCATTGTCCTAAGTGGACAGAATCATCTATGTACAAACTAAAGGGTTATTTACGCAACTGAGGTGTCAGTCTTGGGCTGAACTCTTCCCTCAGCTCGACATCGTTTCGGAGTTGTGTCTGAAATGGCTTGATTGATAATGTGATAGGCTGCTAATCGTTAAATCACTAAATCACTTCGGGCAGGGCTCCTTACAGAGCAGCATTTACATTTTGGTTGAATTGAGGGACCCTGCCTCTCTCTTTACACGGCTACTGAGGGTTTTATGGGTTTTATGTTTGAGGAGCTTAACAGTTTGGCTTGTAGATCAATAAGATTGCACCCAGCCTGTTACGTTTACTTCAAATCCATTTCCGAGTCTAACAGCTCCTTTCTTAATGATTTTTACAGAGGAGTTTGCGACACCCCTCAGATAAGTGCAGAATGGCATTTTTATCTTTCCAAATGGAAATGCCCTAATAACATTTCATTATGATATTTTATTATAATTAAATAATTTAATTTATTATGAATTTTTAACTCTTGATTCCCATTAAGGAGACTGCTTTAAACTGAATTTCTTCATAATGTTGTTAATGTATTCACAAATGAAGCTACTTTCCACTTCTTCGTTGTTTGTTTCTCAGTGCTACAGTTTGAAATTGCTGGTCAGGTTAGCCTAAGCAGGTTATCTGATCTGATTTGTTGGTAATCCCTAGTAAAGTTTATGATTTTCCAACATGTTTCAGGCAAGCAAATTCAGCATCAATGAATGCATCATTTATGTTGCCAGGGAGATGGAGAGGGAGAGGGAGAGGGAGAGGCCATTGCTCCTTATGTTGACAGGCTGGGGAAACTAAGTGGGGAGGAAATGCAAAGGGTTGGCAGCCAAACGACTTAAGGTGAAATGATTAGGTGTTTAGATTGATGGTACTACCTTCAGCATAGGGCCACCACCACTGTACTTGACCTGCAATTTTATTTTGTTCAGAAGGAAGAGTGCCCCCTATTGGCTGATCAACACATCTAGCAGCAGCAGAAATAATCAGTACATTGTAAAATACAATGTGTAACATGCAATGTAACTGTATATTCAATTTGTGAGCTTGTGCCAGTAAATACATTAATTGTCACCTGGATTTCTTCCATAATGCTTTGATACTGTAGCCAGAACTTGTGATGTCAGTAGGGAAAAGGTCAATTTTTTTGATTACTATTATTATGTTTGGTCTATTTCTGTTCAGTGCCCCAATTCCACTCCCAGATCTTGAATATTCATGAATATGAATATGTAACATAATGATGGATTTGGATGATAATCAATCATGGTCTATTGCCTGCTATCATTGACATTAAAATGTGACCACCTTCACTATTCTGAAAGGAAGTTCTTAAATTTAACAAAATTTACAGCTAAACTTGGAGTCAAACTTGTTTGACTGCCCTAGCTATCATACTGCTAGCTACATCTGTCTGAATTTTAACACCCCATCCCCCCTCCACACACACACACACACACACACATATAATTCCAATAATTTCATTTTCACAGCAGCATTCGTGTGTGTTGCTCTATACTCTCCCCCGAGGTGTGTGTAAATACAGGAATCTTTGCAGGAAACTGCAAACTGTTGCCTTTGAGAGTCGGAGTAGGAGTTAGCATTGGAGTTGGAGAAAGATTTAAATAAACATTCCATATTATGTAGTTAAAGTAATGCTTTAGCTAACTAGATACCTGTCACCTAGCCTGGTAGACAATGGTGGGTGACATATAACATGAAACAATCTAGAGCATTAACAACAAATAAAATGTCAATCAAAGCAAAAAAAAAAATAAAAATCTTAAGGAAATCTGCCTATAAGGAAGTCAGATTATTATGTAAATATTATTAACATTCAGTGTCTTGCTGTTACCATTTGTGCCCCATCCTCTGTCTGATCAACTAAAAACATCATGTCCCATCTTTACCTGGATCACTAGCTGTTTTTCTGCTACCTTTTTCATGTGCTGCTGCTCAATCTGTGTGATTGAAGGTTTGACAAAACTTAACCCATCCTTTTATCTGGTGCTATTTACTGTCAAAAAGTGCTTCTTGGGCCATCACATCAGCATCTTAAATTTAAACTTACTTGAAATTATCTGTTTTAATCACACTTTTTTCATCACAATGAATACTATGAAATTCCTATAGCACAGATGTACAGTATGTTCTTGTTCTTACACTCTACTCACATTAGGAAGTCAAAGGTTTTATTGGACTTGACAGATGCTTAGAACATTTATGATACAGCAGTTTATGTTTTTTTTTTTTCTAATTTTGTTCTAAAGATATTTCAAGAGTTGCATTTCTTTCAAAGGTCAGAGTTAGGCTAATTACGCCTAGGAGAGGGGCAGGCTAGACATGAGCAGAAATTTGAAAGCGATAAACACAGGCTTGTTCCTATGTGTCTGAACAAGAGATAACAACAGCACCTTATTTCTTTGACAAAGAGCACTACATACTGACTAAATACAAAAACAAAATCACTTATGGGGTGGAATGAAAGGAGACTTTTTTATAAATTGAAAAAACCGCATAAAACAGATGGCAGATTGTGGTAGAAAAAATTATGTTATCCTAGCAACACTGCGTATTAGCATGAGCTCACTGCCAAAAGGTTGTATTAAGTTCACTATGCATGCTTAAGGTTATTGCAGGATAGATGTAAGGGACCCCAAAGGCTTGAGTGATTGCCAACCTAAATTTTGGGAGGGTGCCATCTATTTTAAAAAATATAGCTTGTCTTGGCGTGAAAATATTGGAAGAAAAACCCAAGAAAAATTAAGAATGATTGAGAGAATAAATAAATAATTGTTCAAAAATGTGATTAAATCGAAAAAGAGATAAAGACCCTGGTGGACCCTGAGAGTGGGAGCTGGCAGGTGAGCTCAGCGATGGGAAGGGTTAGAAAAATGTATAAAAGAAGGAGGATTTGGGGTGCTATTTCAGACCTGGGTCTCAAGAGAGGGTGTGACTGCTTTGCTCCACGTGGACCAGCCCGGTTTACTGTATGTGATTTCTGATCCATATACAATAAACCTACTTACATCAGACCTTGAGGTATAGTTTGTATTGTATTGTATTTTGGAGATTGCTATTTCTGTATTTGATAATGCATATTGAAGGCACAAGAACCGAAAGGATCCTCCGGCCTGACCGGTAGAGGCGGGGAGTGGTGAAGTCACCACAAGATGACTTCACACATAACTGTGAAGGTACTCTGGGTATCCACACGCTATTATTCATCACCTGCTACCAAGAATAGAAACACTTCAGCTGAATGATCGATACCCAGCTATTAATGCATGATCTAGTGTGCATATGTTCTGTGCTCACTTTATTCAGTTTCTAATCCAGGTGGCTCCATTCAGAAATGTAATATATTGAGAAACGTATTTTTCCGCCCAATAATATATTATTTTTAAATTGTATTAATACAAAGCAAAAATATAGTAAAATACAGTGCTAAAACAAAACAGAGTTATATTACAGTATACTAAAATGGCAAAGATTTTCAATGCATTGATTGAGCTAAAAATATATTCTCTGTCTAGTTCTGCATGGGTCTGTATCCATGGGTCCACCCTCATCAGCTGAACCTTGAGAATGAGAATGAGAATAATATTAATGACACAAAATGAGAATAATATTAATGACACATTTTCCATACCATAATATATGCTAGAATATACCTTTATACTGTAAACCAGATCTCTCCTTGTTCCAACACAGCTGATTTAAATGATCAGTTTGTTATTAAGCAGCTTCAGGAGTTCATAACGAGTTGAATCATTTGAATCAGCTGTGTTGGAGCAGGGAGAGATCTAAAACATGCAGGACAAGGGGTTCTCCAGGAGTGGTTTGGGAAACGCTGCTGTAGACACAACCAAATGCTGGGATGGCCCAAGTCATGCATATTAAAGAGAAGACTACTTTACCACAAGGTGTTGGAAACCAAATTACAAACAGTGAAACCACTGTTGGTATGAATGCCTCCCATTTAATCACATGCTTGGAATGTATTTCGTAAGACTTTGGTGCGTGAATTAGAGACACAGACTGAATGGGTGCTACAAAATGTAGCGTGTGAAAAATTAAGGCAGATCCTGGGACTGATAATTTGGCAACTCTCCCAAAGTAGCATGAGACATAAAAAGAAGCATTAGGGGAAAACGCCGCAAACATCACAACTTGTGTCCTCGAGCTGGGCGTACAGGTGTTTGGGCTGCATTGTGTCAGGCCTTCCAGCAAGTTCAGCCAGCATGCAGCTGCACGCACTGATGGCTGTCGCAGAGATGGCATGAAGACCGTGATGCCGATTTGGAGATATGGCCACTGTATCCTGCTGATACCGGCTGATCGCTGAGCCAGAGCGTTTTTGTCAGATAAGACATCAGGTAAAAGGCTGAGGGAGATTACATCAGGACCTCCATAACACGAAATAAACAGGGTCAGCCCCTTTAAACCCTCAACAGATAATGGAATTCTTCAGGCAAGAGGAGGCACATTCAAAGTGTGTGTGCGTGTGTGTGTGTGTGTGTGTGTGTGTGTGTGTGTGTGTGTGTGTGTGTGTGTGTGTGTGAAGAGGGAGAGAAACAGAAAAAAAAAAAAAAATGAAAAATGACTCCCAGAACATGGCCACTTGGGGTGAAATTCCATCCATCACAAAAACCAATGAGCCCTTTTGTTTAAAATGTTGGTGTCTCATTTATGATTATTGGGGTTGGCCTACATGAACATGACTATATAATGTAGCAAATAAAAATATTATGTAAAATTAGTATGTATACATGTGTATACATACAACATATACTATCATATGGCTCATTAACCATGTAGAGGGAGCTTCAGCGTCAGTCCTGTTTTTCAGGGTTTTTTCACAATTCTTTCAATACTAAACCACTGAAAGCATCAAACATCTATTTTACATTTGACTGGGACCAGATGTGTTGTCTGCTTCACCAATAGAGATTTTCCTTAGAGCTGTTACATGTGTTTCCACATGTCTTATGACATGACAGGGCTATCAACAAGTAGTCTGTACATTCCACTGCCATTACTACCTTGCAGCCATTGCATCCTTTAAAACCGTGTTTCTCAGTCCTGCTCCTGGAGCCCCACTGTCCTGCATATCTTCTATCTATCCTTGCTGCTTGATTAAATCAGGTGTGCTCAAAAGAGCTAATCAAAAGTGCCGCTGATGAGTTCAGTCAGGTAGGTAGAGCAGGGAAAGATGGAAAACATGCGGAGCAAGGGGGCCCAGGAGCAGGATTGAGAATCAGTGCTTTGAAAAATGGCACACCTCCTTATGCACTAGAGCAAGTGTGTGGATCAAGTGAAAGGAAGGATTACCCTCTACTTAATTAGCAAGCTAGCTTGGAAATTAGCCAGCTAGCTGGTTAATTTGAGTTTGTAAACTAATTTGAATGAATTGGCATTTACATTACATTCACATTTACATTTATTCATTTGGCAGACACTTTTGTCCAGAGCAACTTACAAGTGAGGTAGAGTACAACACAAGTGAAAGCCATATTGCCAAGCTACTCTGCTACCTCATTTAGCTAGCAAGTGCTGTCATGGTGTGCTGTGTTAGTTAGCATGCTAGCCACATGTTGAGTACAAAAGGTGTTCTCTTTTTTCCTAGATAAGTGCTTTCTAGAGAAGAGATGATCCGAAGTTGCTGCACAGACAATTACAATTACAAATTTCAAGGGCTACCAGGCGCGGTTTGATACATGGGTAGCCAGTAAGGATAACACTGCCCACTATGCAGTGACGACAGAGCAGCGCTCCAGAACAATGACATAATAACCTGATATTCAACGTAGTTTGAATACTGGTAAATTTGTCATCAATATCATACTGATTGCCACTGCATTTGAAACAGCATTTTTACATTGCTGTCCATCACCTTAGTAAATTTACTGTAGTCTGGCTGTCTTATGTTGACACAATGAATAAAGGTCTACTGTAGGAATACATCTACTTCATATCTGGTACTCTGTGGTTACTGCACATCACCGCAGGTATAATCTGCTCTCTGATATGACAGTATAGCATCATTTGTGACCTATTCATACACTATATTTACTTGTTACCATACAGCCGCGTTTGATGGGTATAAAACATCACTAATGAGAGAAAATTGCATTGCATCTGCTGCTAAGCCATCCTGTAAAAACAATGGTGGACTCTCCACATACACCAACATTCCCATGGACACTCATTTAAACATTATCAGTGTAGAGATCAAACATTGAAATCTGTGTGTTACTGTACAGCCCAATACTGAATAAGACAACATGGCAAAGGAATGACAGCAGTGATGTTTATGCGGTGCATATTGCATAGAGAAGTGACAAAAAAAGTGTAAATTAAATTTGAAATAGGTGAGCATGAGGGGAGAACAGGGGTATAAAAATAACTGGAAATGGGAGAACTCGACCCGAGGCCCAAATCAATCAAGACATGTTGAAGCCACCTCCGTCAGCGGCAAACTCGTCAGTTAAGCCAAGAAACGATTCAGTTTGAAATGGAGTTCAAGTGACATCATGTAAACCAAAATTAACAATACGTAACTTGGGTTTGCTATGTTAAAGAAAAAAGCCTCTGCCATTCTAAATGTATAATTAATGGCGTTGATTATCACTGTAATGCATGCGAACAGTGTTCCAAAATAGCTTCTCTCCAATATGCGCATTACTCGTCTCCAACAAGCCTAACAATTAATCTTGTCAGAGCCTTAATATGATTTCATATGCTACATCTAACACGATTATAGGAAAATTCACACCAGAGCAAACTGAGTCAGTGTGGTATGTCAGTAGCTATCTGTTTAGCACTGTTTTAATTTTCTTTAGCTCGCATGTAATGAAGATGAAGCACCGAGCAACAGACCGGAATGGAGGTGACTCTTAATATACGTGCAGGATGCAGAAATACAGAATTTATTCAGCAGGAATCGCCCCATGTCCTGCTTGCCGGCATCACAGTGTCATCACAGCTTAGCAAGACCCGGTCTGATTCATTCCCTCCTTATTTGCAGGTGACAGGGTGACACAGCTCCTGGCAGCGTGGCACAGCAGTCAGCGGTTCGACTTCATAACCAGAAGGTTGCAGGTTTGATTCCAAGGTGGGAAACATCTGCCATGCCCCTGAGCGAGGAATTTAATGTTTCCGCATACTTAATTGTTTCAGTAATTACCTGCCTGCATAAATGGATCACATATATATAAGAATCTGCAAAGCATTGGGAAGAGGAATGAATAAAAATTCTGGTTTACTGAACAGAACGGAGTGAAAATTTCCTGCCATTGTCCCTAAAAGGGGCCGCAGGTCAGAGGTCACAGGTCAGAGGTCATGTGATCAAGTGAGGGGTGAGGTGACATCGCATGGAAACAGCTACACAATAACACAATATGTATATACAGATCACAGCATTGTATTGCATCTGGCAGTGACAGTCTATATATTGTAGCGTATGTTTTACATCTTATTCATTGGTCAGCAGTTCAAATGAATTGGCTTCCTTAGTAATACCTATGTACACCCCCAAGAGTCAAACCTCCAGCTTTATGAGAAATAGGCCACACTGCTGCCTCAAAGCTGTTTCAGGGTCTGTAGTAAGGACACAACAATGCAGACAAGTTTTTAAGTCATAAGTGCTATTCTGTTTGTGCATTGGGCCCGTCTTGAAACAATATACCAGTACAATATACCACTACTTCCAGTGTGCCTAAAATGAGACTCAGGATTGAGTTCTGTATTGATTTGAACAAGCATTTTCCATCCTCATGAGATGTGGTATGAACAAAGAGACTAAACTCCTAATAGTTTTGGATAATTATCCTCCTCCTTCAAAGCGAATCCGCATTCAGCTGTGTTGTCTCGCTTATAATGAACTCCTGCGTGTAGGTGGTTGAATTTAGGATCCTCAGCTTCTGAATGCAATTTTGCCACTCTCCCCAAAGAGACGCCTGAAATGTTCCCTGCCCTAAGCAGCTCTGCACTTAAAAGCTTCAGCCACAGAATACAAACTTAGTAGATGTGGAACCTCAGTGTTCACAGTCGCTGGAGAATGGGGACATTTTAATTTGCTTGCACACAGTAGTCGTCTCCAGGGCCTGCTAATATTTGCATCCCAGGGACGCTGTTGTCTCTGTGTGTGAGGTTGTTCGTGCATGTGCCTTACCATGCCCATCGCATGGTCTCCCTCAACACATCCACCAGCTGTCACCACGGTGACCCAGCACCCCCGGCAGTCACCAGATTCTGTGTCTCACGACCAAGTTAAATGGCCACAGCAGGGATTTTCGCCACGGACCGCCGGACCCATGTTAGGGCTATGATGAGCTGTGCAATTCGTAACAGGCAGTCTGCTGGGGTTGTGGGAGACGTGTGTTTTTTTATTTTTAAAAAGGTACCCCGTAATCGATCTTTGCTGCGAATCGGTTTGAACAGGGAGTCTCCACAGCCCCATCCATTATGCACAGGGACCGAATGACAATGGCGTGCGTGTGATGGGGGGTTGGGGTTTCCATGGAAATGGCGCTCATGATTGACATCTGCTGGTGTTCACCGCAACACAGAGCGCATTTCATAAACGTAATGACTGAGGGGAATAATTATAGAACGTGAGGATTTTGCATGTTTCACATTTATTTTTAGTTCATTTCATTTTTACATAACCATGCATGCAATAAACCTGTACTCAGTCCATTCAGACTGTTCCTTGTGTACTTTCAAAACCAAACAAAACTGTGCAGCTGCTATTTTACTCATTTATTTGTCCAGATGTCCAGTACAGTGATTTTTCTTTTGAACAATAACCTTGTTAAGCCGCAACCTGCTTGGCTACAGTTGTTAGCATGGGCACAGGGAAAAAAAATACCCCTGACTGGAAGCTGAATTCAAATTAAGTGCATAATTTGATATATTCAGTGATTCAAAGTCTGATACGTTGTAATGAACCATACTAATAAATGCATATTCATCATTATCACAATCATCATCACAAGCCGTTATCAAGTAATGTAGCGGATGAGTACTTGATGGAAGAAAAACATAGTGAATCAGTTTTATGAATAAATCTGTGTTATGCATTTTCTTGAGATGAAGAGGGTTCCCAACATTAGCTGGTTTCAAGAAGGCAGCGCCTGACTTAAAACGATCAGGAACCAGGAGTCATTGAAAATCAAGGTTAAATGTGCCTTGTGCTGCAATTTCCATGCTGTTCTGGCGGCATAACGATGCTCATTGCGAACCACAGAGCCAGACCAGATGGACCAATCCCACCACCGCAATCTGCACTGGCTTCCTGGCTTTCAGCAAAACCGGCTAGTTCTCTGGCAGGGAGACTGATATTGTCGTTAGCACTTGCTACAGGGCCAGCATATGCTAAACAGCTAATAATAGCAGAGTTTTGCAAGAAGCGGGCCTGCAGCCATTTGTGACATTCCATATTCAGTGAGTAAGAAAAACGGGGAGACGGAGAATACAGTGTGGGTGTACATTGTCTCTCTGCAGAGCCTTTAACCTTTGGCACTGCTCTCATGACAGGGGCCATGACCATGCAGGTTCTGAATAGCTGGTGTGAAACAGATTGACTACAGTCTCCTGTCACACACTGAGAAATTAGACCACTAAATTGGATTGGTGGGTAATGGAATGCAAAGAAAGGACATGCAACCGGGTCCTCTCATTGGCTCTAGGTCTTTGCGGAGGTCTCCACAGAAGCACAGGGGATGAGTGCTGGGTGTTCATGCCTCACTCGCCTATTACTTTCGCACCTTATTGAAAAATTCAGGCCAGCCCAGAGGGCGACTATGCTAAGTGTGAATTTCTCTTATTCTATCAAAAGCAATACCAAGTGAGCTTTCAATTACATGTGTTCAACTCCTACAGTGATATTGATTGGGATGAAAATTGTTTAACAGAACACAGATGGCACTTTTCCCCTAGCTGTACTGGGGAACATGTTGAATAGTGCCACCTAATGGCAAGCTGTCAAAGTGTTTGCATTAAACATGGAAACATACGTAGGTTCTCAGTCCCTGGACAATCATGATAGGGTAGGAACACAGAGTTTTTTTTAGACAGAGGATAGCATGTATCACACAATTATGATGACGGTTATGAAGATAATGATAAACTGCATTTACAATGCACTTTTCACTGACCTCAAATCACTCTACATTGAGGGGCATGACTTGTTTCATGCACAAATATATAGCATCTGTTTAAGCGATACAGAGCAGCCATTTTGTGTCAGAATGCCCACCACACATCAGCGGAGGTGGAGAGGGAGAGGTTTATTCAGCCAATGAAACCTGGGGAAGAGAGCGCCAGACTGGGAATTTTGCCAGCACAAATTGTGTTTCTACATTTATTCACGGTGCATGCAATGTTTGTTGATTAGCGGTACGCCTACATAAAAGCTAAATAACTTTGCTCAAGTAGTTTAATGGTTGGGTAATACCCGCTGTGTTTCGAGGAAATGAGATGCTGAGGATAGTCAATTTCACAAGGGTAGGGAACATGCGCACACACACACATGCACACACACGCACACACACACACACACACACACACACACTCAGGAGTTGGATTGTTTCTCTCTACCCCTTCAATGAAAATCACTGCTGTGACTCTGAGATTAAACTCTAAATTGGCCTTGTGGGTAATAAAAGACTTGTGCCACTGTTCCTCCCCAGACTGCCTCCTCTGTATATCATCCTTAACCTGCTGCATGCTTCCTGTTTGCCCTTAAATACAGCGAGAGAGCAAGCGAGACTTACTGGCCCTGGCTGGAAAGACCAGCAGCACCAGACAGTAGTGGGTCTGTGAAGCTGGATCTCCACAGCATGTTCGGAACACCTCTGCCATCAGACAAACGGCAGTGGATGGAGATTCCAGTCACTATTGTTGTTTTTGCAAAATGCAGTTAAACACACACTTGTTTGTTTACACACATTCATCAGAGTAGAACAATAGCATGCCTGTGCCACAGAAAATGGAATGAGCAAGAAACAGAAGTAGAACAAAAAATGACTGAAGGTGTCTATGTGTGGTACACATTGCATTTTAACGTTTTACACTCCCCAAGTCTGAAGACACTGCATTCATTTTTTCAATGATTCCAAAGTACATCTGAGTAGTCAGAACTACAGTACCACCTCTGAGATTTGTATTTCTTTTTTACCCCAGCATGTCGGGTTAAAGAAAAGTAGCCGGAACATGGCAGAAGGCATCAGCATAATCATATCTGTAATCATATTGCCACTTTGGGCAATTAAATTCATTGTCTGCTCAGCAATGGGCAGTTATAGTGTCTGTAATTACAATCTTAGGCCTTCATTTGAGCCTGGTTGATACAGATGTAATTGCTTTTAAATGAACCAAATGTGATGCAACAGTGTCCTTACCCGCTAATTAAGTTTTGGCGCTTGTGAATCCTTGTAATGCTTATACAGTATTTAAAGGCTGGCATGTACCAATTATGAAAAAAAAAAACATTAGCTTCCACTTTATTAATCAGATATATGTTTTTTTTAACTAGTATTCACACTGGATGAAATTGTTATGCTCTGAGTCCCCATTGAGAGTAAATTCTGTGAATTTCAGTGAGTTTCCTCTTCAGTTAGTTTCCCTGCCTGGAGCGGCCCCTGTAGATACCACCCATCGTGAATCAATAGTTGTGTGAATTTGACAGAGACAGCTGTGCGGTTTTATCAGAATCACAGCGGCACGTCTGAGCTGCACACACATTTTTGTTGGGATGAAAAAAAAAACAATGTGGAATGGAATGGAATGTGATGTTAAATTTTATACAGAGTATGAATATATGCACAAAATGTATACATTTGCAATGCAAAACTCTTTAGATTAAAAAACAAGATCTCAATGGGATATAGTTATTGGGAAACTATGCCATCTATATGAAAGCTTCTGTCCTAGTTTCAAAAATGGCATTAAAGCAGCCCTTATCGATGGTACTACTGTATGTGCAGGAATTTATAGTTCCTCTTTTGGCACTTTGCACATTATGTACAATGCAAGTTTTGTTGTCTCTCTTGAGCAGTGAACCGCTTGAGTTTAGCTCTGAGAAAATAAATCAGCATAGTTGGTTATTTCAGAAAAGTTGTCCATTCTCCCATGTGTACTCCAGAATGTGTATGTTTCACAACTATACTATGGTTTTAAAGCAGGCTGTCTGTACCCATGGTTCTTTTCAAAGGATTTGGGGTTGGCATTTGAAACTTGATGTCAGGGAGTAGCGGCTCTGATTCAGAATCACAAGATATAACTCTGGTGACTTGTGGCATGGGTTCAGAAGGAGATAGCAGTGTGCGGGACTGGGAGGTACTGCTTTGTGCCAGCATAGTCTGGAAATACGACTGCTGATGTATTGAGAAAATCTGACTGCATCAGCGTGGCTGGTCATTGACTGTCCCTGACACCTTGCATCTTTGCAGGTGGTTGTCTTTGGAAATCTTTGTGTTCCTCAGCTGCTGACGCAGAGACATGAAAAAACATCACAGAGCAATCAATCAAAGGGCAGTATCACTGTCAGGTGGCAAAGGTGTTCAGCCTTGGCACTTTCTCATCCCCAAAGGTTGCAGAATCTCTCTGTCTTGACTTGGCTTTTTTGTTGTCTCTATGAGGGCCTTACGGTCGGAGCTAAGCAGACCTCCAGTACGTCCAACTAACCCCTTATAAGGACACCCCCCCCCCCCCACCACCACCACCACCACCTCCACCACCTCCATCCTCCTCTCACACCATTCACACTGCTCCATGGCACTGAGGCCACGCCCACTGAAGCTTCCATTTCTGCCTCCTCCATCCGGTCACTGCTGCCACAATCGAAGAAAGACAACCTATACTTGGGAGAGATGCATTTCATTAAATACACTTGTATTGACTTTTTTGACAGGATTTCCCTGGCTTGTGTGTCTGTCCTGTAGGTGGTTATTTACTTCCTTTTCCCATTTAACAACACGAGCAGCAAGGTCACCACATTCATTTCCTGTTAATATGCTAAATATCTCGGTATTGATTCTCAGCACGCCGTGCTGTTTGACAAACACCATTAGCCACTAGGCGTGTGGAGGTACTTTCGTTCTGAGGAGCTTGACGGGCAGGAGTGTGGCTTTGCACAGAAGAGGAAAAAAAAGATTTGGTCTGCGTTCAGCTGTTTGCGAAACTTCTTATAATCCTGCTATAGGACCCCAGCTGGTGTACACAAACCTCTGTTTGTCGTCCCCCCCCCCCCTAGTTTCTCCTCCAGCACCAGTTAATAACACTTATTAAGTAAATTTAGCCATCACCCGTGTCTCCATTTGGAGTGCTTTTAACCTCTCATTTATTAAGAGCTTTTATCTCCTCAGCCTCTGTGTCTGGCAGGCAAGAGTCCCAAGCGAGTGATTTATGCTCTATCACAAGAGGCCATGCCAGGGAACGTTCACAGCACAGAAATGAACACTGATTCTAAAATGGAAAGAACACAGAGGAAAAGTTTGGAGTACAATAAGACTCAGGTTCAATCTAACCGCAGTGCGCTTAGTCCTCAGCTTTGACACATCTAAGGGGTTTTTTTTTTTTTTGCTCCTTTTCTTTAAACATCTCTGTTCATTGGTCTCAGCAACCTTCAAATTTTGACGGTTGTGTAAGGTAGACAAAATGGAAACATACTTGCCTGACTTTGTCACTCAAAGATAAGGTCACATTGAGTTAGGGCTTGAATCAGTCCCCAGCCGTATTCTACTTTTTGAAGGCATATCTACAGGAAAGACAGTCTGATCTCAACCTCCCGAATCTTAATAATGCCAAGCGGTATCATTTTGTGCTACTTAACGCGGTGCAAATTGTGCTGTTGTGCGAATTTATTCCCTTGAATTACTTTATAAACAAAGTCAGAAACCATTTCTCCCTCCCCCTAAGCACAATGTTTGGATCACACTAGTTGTACTCTCTGCTAATTTTCTTTGTCATTTGAAAAGCGGGAAAGACCATTATGAAATAAAGCAAAACAGCTTTGAGTGACGCATGTTTGGTGGCAGTCTGACGTGATTTAATTATTTTACACTCACAGTAAACTCTGCCAAAATTCATGTGTTTTCTCCTCCTCTCAAGCAGACAGTGTGGGGAGTTGTTTACAATCAGAGCGAAGAGTCTGACAATACCACCAGGTGAGAGAAAAGCTGTGATTTACTGTTTGAATTTCCCAACACAAAGAAAATCAAAGAGAAAATTGTGATGGTTGCAAGAAAGGTATACAGAAATTGTAAATATTGTTTGTATCACGTTTAAACACAGAAAGACATGCACCATGATGATAAAACAGTAAGAATTTGTTGATTTGTGTGTGTGTGTGTGGGTGTGTATGTGTGTGTGTGTTTGTAAAATATCAGTAAAATGAGAAAAAATACACTCACTACAAACAGCATTATTGTCTCTGATCAGTGAAGTAACTCTAACTAACTCTTATATTAAACTGAGTTTGGCTATGCTATGTATCAGTCAAACGTGTATCTGTTTCCTTTGATTGAGTCCTTGGCTATAGAGGTGGTCAGGAATGTCTGGTGCCTGAGTAGACGTGTGATAGCCATGAACCAGGGGTGGATGAAAAGCTTCCCTTTTTTGCATTCAGTTACATTAAATCCAGAACATGCAGTTCCTGAGTGGTGCCACTCTTCTTAATGGGTGGCTGTCAGCTCATCTCTCTCTCTCCGTCTCAGTAACTGTCAACGACCTTCATTTGACTAATTAATTAGCTATAATGAAGGGAACCCTCACTCTCCCTTTAATTGTTTTCTCCACCCCCCCCCCCCCCCCCCCCCCCCCGCCTCTGCCAGCCCTCTGGCCCCGCCTAACGAAGGGGTCGGCATCGGCTGGCCCCGCCCTCAGCTTCAGCCCCTCCCTGAGGTCAACCCCGCACAGCTGCACACTGCCGGCACCGTCTCTCTATGCCTAAGAGCCAAACAAGACTGACTTCATATTTATAAGAGCCTTCTTGATTGAAATGCATTCGGACCGTCCGATGAATAAAACATGACACGCACTGTTCAATGCCGTTCTAAAGGCCTTCAATTGACTGAAGTGGAAGCAGGCGCGCAGAGCCAGCGAAAGCGCGGGTCAAGTGCCACCGCGAGCCCGGCCCGCTCGGAGGGACGGTAAACCGCGAAACGCGATATGCAATTAAGTAAACCCTGTTTTGTGGATTGGCAGATTACGCAGGCTGCTTTCTCCATGCTTAATAAGCTTATTGAACTGCAGGATGAGGAATCAAGTCACACATAGCCTGTTCGTAAACAATTTTAAGGAAGCAATGGCCTGTAAAAATCACAAATGCGTTGAGAGCCAATTAATAAGATGCAGTAGCAGTAATAATAACAGTGATAATACATTTTAATTATATTGCGCTAATATGAGATTCAAAGGGCTTTAAATGTCTGTAAGAATAAAGCAAAATTAGGCAGAATACAAACGGAAAACAAAGGTAAGTACAAAACCACAAAGTACAAACAACAAAGTAATGAAAGGCAATTAATCAGACATTAAAAGGCAGTTTAAACAGTATAATGAGATAGTGTTCTGAGCCCCCTCCTACACATGCCCACACCCAACTGCTTGTTACTGATGAGTCTGAGAGATGGTGACAACTACAGACATGGCAGTAGCTGTGAAGAGCATGCTCTTGGCATACCCAGCCATCAAAGTTAACTTCCAAGAAGTTAACTATAGGCTGTTCTGTGTGTTTGTCTGTGTTGTGCCCAAAAAAATTGGGCTTCCCATGGAAACCAATGTTAAAAGCATACTACTCTGACAGCCCGATGAGCCTTCCCCCGATGATATTCTGACCCTCGTCCAGACATCATAATGTTTGAGCAGAAAACAGCATGTCAATCGGTTTTTTGGTTGTTTTTATTGAAGCGCTGTTTTACTGCTTTTTCAAAACAGAAATGATGCTGGGCACCAAGGCATAGAAATAGTACAACAACATGTATGCCTATATGTGGCAGCTGTGGCAGCACAACAAAGACCACATTAGCTAAAACTGACGTGCTGACTAATCTTGATTATATCTTGATTTTAGTCTTCCTTTTATGAAATTCAGTAATTGAGTTTT
The DNA here is from genome assembly GCF_013368585.1 of Megalops cyprinoides. NCBI lineage: Eukaryota > Metazoa > Chordata > Actinopteri > Elopiformes > Megalopidae > Megalops > Megalops cyprinoides. The sequence goes on along the minus strand of NC_050599.1, from coordinate 26,139,669 downwards.
ACCTGCGTTTTGTGCTTTTTTGTGTGGAACACTGTGAAGTAGCACAGGAAAAATATGCCTGATTTTTCACAGTTTGCACCAAGCATAATTTTAGCCATGTTGGGCGTGGCCCAAGGGCTGAGCAATCCCAAAATTCTTGAGACAAAACATGGGTTTCGAAGCTCATTCTGATCAAACCAGACCCACTCCAAGGTAAATTCAAAAAGATGAAAAAATACCAATACCAAATAATACCAATTACCGGGCATGGAAGCTGAACGGCTCACGTTGGCTCAGTTCAGGTTTTTGGAGTGCATGGGTGGCATTGTGGCCCATAGGCAAGGCTGGGACCTGGGAAGAGGTGCTGTGAATGTGCCGCAGTTTATTAAGAGAGCAGGAGGGGATGGCGAGCAGGGGCGTGCTGCAGGAGACCACATCAGAGGTAATGAAAGTGTGTAGGTGGCACTGCACCAGGTGTGGTTACAGCACTGGCGGGGCCTGCAGCAGGAAAACTACCGGAGACGGATATGTGAGGATCACCCGAGGGTGGTAGTTAATTTCCCCAGCTGGGGAAAATGATGGGAGGTCAGAAAATGGATGCTGGTGCACCGATTAGGACAGTCCATCAAAGGGGGTGGCAGTCCTCCATCCAAAAAGGAAGGAAGAGAGAAGGGAGGGGTGGAAGGAGAGAGAAAAATTCTATTTATTCCAGCCCTTTCTTAAACAACTGAATAGCAGTCTGGTACATGAACCAACAAAACAAACAAACAAATAAAAAGAAAACAGATCCCAAAAGCTACACATCTTTACAGAGTAAATTTGCAAAGCAACTCCACAGTGAACAATACCGCTGTTCCTTCCTATCCACGTGATAAATGGTTCTTGCTATACCGGCCGCATGTTTTAGAATGTGCCAGCATCCCCCATGAATTGGAAATGACTGTACTCTGGAGGATATCAGTAAGTGTTGGATAACAGTGGGATTTCCACCTCGTCGCCTGTGCCTCCTGACCTGAGATTTCAGCGCAGCCAGTTTTGCTTGCCACAGAATTTTTTCATATAATGACCACCTTCTGTGCAAATGAAGCAATGGATATAGCCAAGCACAGGCACAGTAGCTTGAAAGCATGTCAACTTCGGGCACTCTTTTAATATGGCAGAGGCTGTCCTCTGGCCTCTGCTGCTGCACTGCTCCTCTTGTATGTCTTATCATGGCACCACAAAGAGTTAAAAATGCAGAAGATCTGGAGCCAGCAGTGTCACGAAGCCTGAATGGGCACCTCTTTGTGACGTCATAACAGACGGCCTCAAAGGGCAGAGTCTAAATTCAGGAGGCCCTCCACATAGGCACCACCATAGATCTGAGCCAAGTGTTTCAGTCTCAAGTGCATTACATACATGCAATTTACGAATCCATCCATGATTATACCGTGCATATGCAGCGCTGCGGGGAATCAGATCTCAACCGCATGGCATAATCTCATTTAACGCAGTAAACTTAATCTGAAGTTCCGACCCATCAGTGCCAGTTGTTCCACTTCGAAGCATTCCCACCTGCCTCTGCAAATCCCCCTCTGAACCCTTGCATGTTTTCAGGAGAGGCCTGCTCCGTGCTGCGCATCCGAGCACTGTCAAGGTCAATGTCGTCAAGTGCTTTCAGGCTGCGCTCCTCACAGACTCTGCGGGGATACGTTGGGAAGCTCATTTCCATGTGCACGGAATACGCTGGGGACAGCAAGGGCCCAATAGAGCGCCGCGCTGGGAACGAAGCCTTGCCGTTTAGCAGCAGAAATCCTATTAGGGCACATTCAGTGCGAGTGTGTTGCGCGCCCCGATAGATGCCACCTTCTGCTAAGCTGTAAAGAGCTTAGGCAGGCCGCACTTTGAAGAAATCGAAAATAGCTGGTTACGCCTTTGAACCGCAGTGCATTTCCATATTGGACAACGCTTTGGTTTCCGTGGCTACAGCCCTGGTGGGTAACCGATCGCATTATCTGCAGAGGCTTCAGGGGGGAGGGGAGCGACAGGCTTTTAAAGTTTCGACACAAAAGGCAACAGAGATGTCAGACGGCGCTTTCATCCTGAAAAATGTCGACGCGCTGTTTGTTTCCCCCACTGATCTTTGGCGAGTCCATGGCATATCAATGAAAGCTTGCCCGGTGCAAACCCAGACAGTAAGGTCACTCTCCCCAAAGGCAAGGTGGATTCGCCCCTAACATTCACCTCAGGTTTCCACCCGGTGGAACTCTTCCACTGTTCCAGTTCCAGTTTTCCTTTTAGCACATTTGTGCCTCAAAGAAGGCTTTCATGTGTGCATTCTGTATCACTGTTTAGTGATTCTTTTGTTGAGTTGCACATTAAGACAAAGTTCATTATTTGATTTATTAATTGGCTTGACATGCACAGGCCAGTCAAACATGCAGGAAAGAGAGTGAGTGGGAAATAACTTTATCACACCTGTCACACTACCCCTGTGAATCAATCAATCAATATTTTTTTGGTATAGCGCCCTTTACAATAAGATTATTACAAAAAGCTTTACAGAGCAATATTTCCAGAGGAAATAATAAAAAAAACAAATAAATCAAAGTCATCCTGAATGGGAAACAATGAAAAATGATTCCTGTGTCACTTGTAAAAGGCAAACTCCCAGAAGTTTATGGGAATAGATATTCTACATGTATATGAGTCATCAATGAGTGATTAAGTAACAGTCAGTTGATGGTCACTGGCTAGGTCTGCTCCTCAGTGCTGTGTGTGAAGTCCAGGGCCCACAGGCCGCTGGTCACGGAGACAGGAGGGTACACTCAGAACTTTGAGCGGGTGAATTGAATCACCATAATTTTCCACCTCAGAATACATGTTACAAAACCAGGAAGCATGCAGGACTAGGACTATGAGTGGTATGCCTCTGCCAATCATTCTTCCCTCAAAAGAGCAGGGAGTATATAAAATGTACTGGAAGTGTTAGTACGGCTCAGTACAGCATGGCACACATACACTATATGGACAAAAGTATTTGGCCACACCTCTTTTTCAGGGTTTGGGCTAGGCCCCTTATCTCCAGTGAAAGGGAGTGCTTCAGCATACCAAGATATTTTGGACAATGCTATGCCTCCTACTTTGTGGCAATGGGGAAGGCCCTTTTCTATTCCAACATGACTGTGCCCCAGTGCACAAAGCAAGCACTATAAAGACATGGTTTGATGACTTTGGTGTGGAAGAACTTGACTGGCCTGCACAGAGCCCTGGCCTCAATCCCATCGAGCACCTTTGGGATGAACTGGAACGGAGATTGCGAGCCAGGCCTTCTCGTCCAACATCAGTGCCTGACCTCATAATTGCTCTACAGAATTAATGGGCACAAATTCCCACAGAAACACTCCAAAATCTAGTGGAAAGCCTTCCAAGAAGAGTGGAAGCTGTTATGGCTGCAAAAGGGGGACCAACTTCTTATTAAAGTATATGTATTTGAATACAATGTCATTACAATGTAATGGTCAGGCGTCCAAATACTTTTGTCCATATAGTTTATCTACTTTTTGATAATGTTATTTGAGTACGATTGGCTGTTTACATAGAAAAAGATATTGTTGTGATTTTGTGTGATAATTACTTGAATAAATGTTGGAACACCATGTTGTGGTGGCACAGCACAGTGCAGATCTAGGCCTTGCACTTACTGAACTCTGCTGAATTCATGGACTGGGTGAATAATGCAAGATATACGGTATGTCTCAAGTTTCATTCAAATTACTCACTTGTAGTGCAGGAAAAGCGGTCAAATGATCCATCCCGGATGGTTTCTGCCTCTGCAAAAACAGGCGTGTTCACAAAAGATCATGGCCCTGAAGCGGGCCAAAAAAAGGGATATTCTGCCGGTAAAACACGTGAGTGAATTGATTTCAGGTGAGTGTCATGAAACTGTAATGGAAATCGCTGTGGAGCCCAGCTCCGGGTCGAACTCACGAAAGGTCGGGCAGTCTTCAGCCGCTCGCCGGGCCACTCCACCCGCACAGCGAGAGGCCGATAGCCTGGCCTTTCCAGACTTTATCACTTGAAAAGGCCAGCCGAGTCGGCCATAATGCTGATCAATGGGAAAGTAATGGGAGATTACTGTTGTCTGATGCCGGTATTGGTTAAAGACTCCTTGAGTTTGCGCTCCTCCGCGTGAGAGATGGTCTGATCTCCAGACGTTAAAATGTTATATTGGCGAAGCGGCTGGCAAGCGAAATGCCAGGCTCCCTACCCGTTGCTGGGTACCGTGGGCAACAAAATGACAAGGGCGAGGAAAAGTACAAGCACATAAAAAGGGTGCCAGTTATGTAAAATATAGCACACATCTGTTTGTGTGTGTGTGTGTGTGTGTGTATGTCTACTCATTCACACGCATTTATCATTCTAGAAAGCTGTGCTCACTCAATGTGGGTTATCACTGAATTAGACATGCATGAAGTCCCATTTTGGATGTTAACTAAGGATTGGTCATAAAAAAAAGTATTTTAGCACTCTCCAAGGCCAGGAATTAGCCAGATATTAAATAAATCAGCATGATTTTAAATATTCATCTGCCTATTCTGCTGTCAGTATTAGCGGGTCTATTAAGGATATGTCAAAGTAACAAAACACACCAGTATTCTGTTCAGTATGGAGGCTCCCTACGTTCGGTAAAATTCTGCCCAGCCAGCCTACAGATGCATGTTGTATCTGCTGCTGACGGGCCTCGAGGCTGCTCAGGGGTAAGTGGACTGGACATGAACATCAGTAACAACTATCTGAAACAGATGGTATTAACAACAGAGGTATTGAATGATAGCAGCGGCTTAATACGTTCACATCACACTCTGTCACTCATTTTCTCTTGCAGCCACGCACTCAGTCATGACTTTGTCACTTTGTCACTCCTCGATTTGGGGGGCACACGGTTCTGTCTCGGTCACACCCCAGGTGCTCAGTTTTATTCCAAAACGTCTTGCTGCCATCTTTCTGTTTTACCACACAGATTGGCTTTGGGTTGAAACTGTGAAAACTTTTGCACTTCTGATAAGTGCCTCAAATGTAGGTGATCTCTTTTGCAGTCAAGTACTGTCCCTAGTGAAAGCCCTCTTCTTTTTCATAGAAGGTTAACTCAGTGCAGCACGGTCACTGAGCAGACCAGCTCTATGACTAATGCCACTTGGGCAGAGAAATCTGAGCTGCTCGCCTGCTTTCTCAGATAAAAGAATGAGATCCGTTTCAGTGAAAATTGCAATGCAGTGTCTTGCACAGAGACAAGGCAGCCTGTTATTTCTTTCAGAAGGTGGGAAGGAGTAGTATATCAAATGGCACCACACAGTGGTTTATTAGGCTGCTGCTATGTGGAATTTCACTGGACTCTCAGCTGCACAGGCACAACCCCGGTCACTCACTCTGAAACCCCAGAGGCAGGTTTTTGCTGAGATGACAAACAAGAGGGACATTTCTGCGTGATGGCAACCTTAATGGTCTATGGCTTCATTGGCAGTGAAGCCTGTTGCTGTTTCCATCTGAGCATCTGTGTGTTAGTCAGGCCTTCCATTCAGTGGGTTATAGAGAAATCTAAAAAAATAAAACTACTGCTGTTATATTGTGGTTGTTCAGCTGTACTAAAATTGAAACAAAACAAACAAAAAAAAAACTCGTGTTGCTATGCCTTGACATGCTGTAGCTTCCAAAATCTCTATTGCTAAAACCAAGACATCATAATACTATCAGAGAGGAAGAGGACAAGAAGAAAGGCAATAGATTATAGGACATTGTCCATGCTCACTAGTGGATGAGAGCACAATTACCCAGCTCACTTGAACACCCAGGGTCTTTAGCTCGGTGAGCTAACTGGACATCTGTGTTTCCTGTGCAGACAGGGAAAGCATCCAGCTCCCCTCTGTAAATACCCTGTGGGTCTGTGGTGCCATGACCTGGAAATGACCTGTCGGTGGAAGTTGTGGTGGGAGTTTTAGAGGGGGAGAAAGTAGTTAATGTCAACCCCCTGCCCCTGAGCCACGACAACAGAGCAGCCAGTTTGAGCAGTTTAGAACGTGCCATAAGAGAACCACTGTGCTGAACTTCCACTCTTGTCAATGAAATATTCAAAATGCTAAATTAAAGATAAAAAGGTGAGACTTCAGCATGCAATGCCGGGTTCGCTTACAAATTTGCGTAGCGTGCGCTCTGGATGAGCCTCTCACTTCGGTGGCAGCATGTCTGACTATAAATACTTCAGTATTTATTACAGTCATGTAACTACGTGGCTTTACTTTACTCCCAGTTGCATTCAGTGTAACAAGCATAAGCCATTTTGGCTTCATTTTGTATTCAAGCATACGAGCTGGAACAGTTTGAGCTTAAACTTTGGACACACTATCAGCATTGCAAATTCATTAAAAATTACAGGCCTGGTTTCAGAGAGTGTTGGGTCCATCCTGCTACCATAAAATAAAGGCAAATATTATTACGAATTCCAACTTTACTTTAGAAAACACCAGCATTTAGTGTCTGTTTAAAAAATATAAAAAAAGGCAAAAAACAAATTAAAAAAAAAAAAAACTGACACACTCATGCACTTTCCCATGCGCGCACACACACATGCACACTTTTGAAATTAAATCTACACCACTGCAAACAATATTCAATTACTTCCTCCGAAATGAAATTAGCCACGTCCCAGTCTAGCCAAAATGCAAACCGTAATGAAAGTCATAATCCAATCATGAATTTTTAATCACCGTCTCAGTGGCAGGGAGGCTGGGTCTGTGGAGTGAGTTCCCCCGAGCGACGCCTCTGAGATGGATTATTGATAATTGATAGAGCGAAATTGATTACTTCTCCTGCAGATTCTGCAGGGCAGGTCTTTTTCATGAGTACCTGAAATGAAAAGAGCATTAATACAAAATGTGACGTAGTGTAAAGCCTCAGTGAGCCTGTGGCTTCAGCACATTCCAGCTCATGAACACATTTGAAATCAAGAACTTGTGAGGAAGTTAGTTGACACTGGCTGCGGTCACAGGATGTGATGTCATCGCTGCCAGGCCTTGTAATATCCAGGTGTAAGCACGATAAGTCACCCCGGACAATAATGTTTGCTGAGATTATTCATACTGCTAATTACTGTTGCTACTAATAAATATTACTAGAGAGGATTCTATTGGTGCTATATTTACTTACACTGATGGTAGTACTGCTGCTAATACTACTACAAATGTGAAGAAGGAGAAAAAATGTGCCATACCTCAGTTTTTAGGCGATTAGCAATTAATTCTGAACTGGGCATAGATGATGATGTGATGCCTCACTATGTACAACTCCAGTGACTTATTTTTGGTATTTCACATGACAGGTGAATTATAATGGCTATAGCTCACGGGTGGTGCAATGACATATCTCTCATCTACACACAATAAGCATTCTGTTTTTTATTTATTGCAGTACTGCTTGCTTAATCAACTTTATACATTTTCTGACAGTCAGGATGCATTTTTTTGTCATCAGTTCTTTTTGACACACCTATCTGCTACCGCCTTCACAAAACACCATTTCAGATCCCATTTGTAAAATCAGTTTAGCGGTATACACTGCTCAGTGTGGCATACTGTGTACTCGGAATGACAAAGATTATTTTAAAATTGCTAACAGAATACCGGCCTTCCATTTCTTTCGAACAGGAACACTATGCGGTTAAAATAACAATGATTGAGGACTGGATTTGGGGCTCACTGGATTAATGGCAAATATCAAGGGTAGGCAAAATGACACTCAAACAGACAAAATGCAGAAGAAAAAGAGATAATTCACCAGGGCTGAATGGAGAACACAGAATGGAAAGGGAAGAATGGGAGAAAGGCTCTCTCTCAAGGCCACCTTGTCATCACAACGTGTGGGGATTCCCTTAAATGGTAGCGAGGAGATGTGGCAAAAATGTCCAAAAGTACAAAGAACATTGTTTTTAGATTGAATCAAGTCATATACCCAATCCTTTTCAGTGTGATTTAAGTGACAAAAAATACCTCTGTTGCAGAATAGGAGAACTTCAGCCTCTGTCTGCTAAGCACCCTATAGACCGTGATGCTGGCCCATGAACATCACTGGCCTTACTCACAGGAGAGCTGAAGGACCATGTACAGCGCTGGCCCTACACACACAGGCATGGCAGCAGCTGCTGTCTGCACAGAGGCACACTCCCTATGTCACTGAGAGGAGACTGCTTGGCTTAAGGCTGTGGCTGGAGATGTGGTCACTCCCCTATGCCAGCCCTGTTGCTGACAGACTGGTGCTGGGAGGACCGCCAGCACAGGTGCCCATTCTGCCTTGGCTTCCCCTTTTAGTAGTGTCCTTGTGAGCAAGCCGCAGTCGCTCCTTTGACTCTCCTTTAGTGTTTTGCTGTACATTTGTCCAGCCAGTGTGAGGCCCGTTTGTAAAGGCATTTGCCTGTAAACAACAGCGGAGCACAGTCTGCTTGGTCTTGTTCCTCCTCTCGCCTGCTGAGTGACCATGGCCAGAAATCTATGACACACATGCAGCAAAACACCAGGAGAAACAAGAACAGTGTGGGGGTGGCCTAACCTAGGAATACTACAGCAATGTTCTGCTCAAGCCCAGTCTGCACGATAAATGGACAAGACATTTAGCAATGGTCACATCCTTTTCACGAAGTTACCACAGCTTTCACTGTGTCCTCCTAAGTGGACATCAAATTTCAAAGCTTTGCTTGACATTTTAAAGAATCCCTCTCGTCGCCTTTTCTGTGTCTTAACGTTTGGGATTCTTCTTTGAAACATGGTTAGTTATGGATTCTCGTTTCAGAGCCCTGCTTCTCTCCTGGTGGGGAAAGCAAGCCTGATCAAAAAGCAGAACTCAGGAGATGGAATTAAATATTCAAAAAGACTGGCTATTTTTGGGGGGAATCATCAAAGCATTGAACCATTCTGCTGCTGGAGATGTAAAAGTGTGTAACAATGTGTAAATAACGACAATTAGCTGATGGAAATTCAGCTTCTCCCTGATTTCTTACAGATCCACCAAGGTCTTCCTTCTTCTAAATTTACTTGCATAAACAAGGAACAGAGTTTCTTTTCGGGTAGGATTTTATCCTTAATTACACACATTCTCGTCCTTATTGGTTTATTACAGGAAACCTCTGTACATGAAAGAAGCTAGAATATATTATGGAACTGATCCAATTCTCCCCCAGAAAAAGCTTTCAGCGCTATCTCTATGGTCTGATGCACTTTGCCAGAATGTCTTTGCTGTTTGAGTGCAGCTCTGCAGGAAGAGAAGTGTAGAGGCAGAATGGGAGAGAGAAGCCCCGAGACCAGTTAAATCAGCAGCAATTATTGAAATGGAGTTTGAATAAAAATGAAAAATGAAAAAAAACTGATTGCTAACTGCCTGTAATGTTTCCCAGTCAGTTGTGTTAGTGAAATTTAAGCATTACGGAGAGTTTTGACTTTGGGAATGCACTTACTCCACACTTCACTCTGTAAAATTTCTGTACTCTCCTGTGCTCATTATGACAGTTTGTGTGTGTTATAATATAATATAATATAATATAATATAATATAATGTGTCTACTCTTTTCAAAGACTTGAACTGAACTGAACCAATAGTGCTTTCCTGTGAAACACAGAGTCTTCGTTGGTTCACACAAGGTCCATAAAACGTGACACATGATGGCTCCACCCTTTATGAGTCCATGAGTTAACAAAATAAATCACATCAGCCGGATCCTCTTAATTTCACACTGTTGCCAAACTGTAAAAACATGCCAAAAGGTTTCATCACAGCTCTCCTCCAAAGCTCATTCTGCTAAACTCTCTAAGCCCCGTTACAGCCGCAAGCAGGCATTCTGACCATTCCTGCAGTGCCCGTAAGCACGCACTTGTGTTCTGAAAAGGCACAATAACCATGGCGACTCATAAATGGTGGCAATACATACTGTCTGTATGCATAACTGCATACATTGACATATGGCCTGGAACTGTTGTTACCTCTTGCTGCTTTTTGAAGTTGAGCCAGTCAAAAAGGAGACTCGCTCTTTACTTTTGAGAGCAGTCTGTGGCTAAAGGTGAATTGCTATGCTTTGAAATAAATTTTGAGGTGGAAAATTGCGTCGATTCAACTCTCTGGCAGCACATTGGACTGCAGGGCTGGTGTGATGGCCATGGGAAAAAAATGGATTCTTTTCTCGCTTTTTCCTCTTCTGACCCGAACATATTTCTTCCCACCTGTACAGTCTGTTCTTTCTCATTACGATGTCTGATCTGTAAAAAAGCAGTTAACATACCGTTTTCAGGGCAATGCCTCCTGGCAGCTTGGCTGTTATAAATAATACTGTTATATTGTCGCCCATACTTATTTATAAACCTTGATTAAACAGGGTCAGAAAGAAGTGACATAACACAAAATAATGTTTAAACATTAGCTGTTATAAATAATACTGTTATATTGTCGTCCATACTTATTTATAAACCTTGATTAAACAGGGTCAGAAAGAAGTGACATAACACAAAATAATGTTTAAACATTAGCTGTTATAAATAATACTGTTATATTGTCGTCCATACTTATTTATAAACTTTGATTAAACAGGGTCAGAAAGAAATGACATAACACAAAATAATGTTTAAACATTTTTTAAAATGTTATACCTTAATACAAATAGCATTTTCAAAATGAGTTCACAGTCTTAGATAGATTCACATTCATAGGTAGATTCACTTCTCTCAAGCATACTGACAGTGCCCACATGGAAGATGCATATCATGCATCACATCCTGAGCGCAAAAAAATCAAGGGCACGGGAATACAGAATAGCAAATAACACTGTACATCATTATGGAAACAGCGCTCATATGTGAGCGTGCAGTGACGCCATTTATTGATGTCTAATCTGCCAAAACTACCACGCTGTCCCTTTACTTGCCACTCAAATTAGGGGTCCATCACCAACCTTCCCCTCTTCTCTTCGTTTTCTGCAGCGCCCCCTCCAGTCTCAATTTTATATAGAATCACCCCTAAAAGGTTTGTTTTCCTACCGCTGCAGGTGCCAGTGATCTCTGTGCTGCTTTTGGTGCTGCAGATCAGCAAGTTCCTCTTCCTGTTTATCTCTGCAACCCAGTCTCTCCCAGTCTGTGGCCTTCGCTCAGAATCGATTTGAATGCGGTGAATGTGCGGGTATGTATGCGCGTGTTTCCCGACTTCCAGCCGGGCCTCCTCCGAGGACTCGGCAGCGTCCTGCTGGGTTTTAATTATGTTTGCCCTGGCCAAATCTGAAATGAAATCTTGCATGGAGCAGAAGGTCTTCACCCTGCTCAGTTGACCACTGCTGATTTAATGCATCAGTGACACACAGACAGCACTGTTTACACAGTGCATGGTGCATACATAACTTGCTCTCCCAAGACATCCTCCAACCCCGGTGTAGTGGTTCAGGGACTGGGCCTGTAACCATAAGGTCAAGGGTTCCAATCCCAGATGGCATACCGGAGTTGTGCCCATCAGCAAAGTGCTTAACCTGCATTGGTTGAGTAAACATGCAGCTGTCCAAGTGGACAAAACACAAACTACCCTGTGGATACAGGTGTCAGGTGGGCAAATAAAACAACATTCACAGCTGCCTGAGCACAGTACTGTTCACCGTGCAATTAAGATCTTCATTCTCTGCATGTTTTCCTTTTCCGTCCAATTGTACTGAACACTTTAACTTTACAATTACATATGAAAGGAGGCAGTGTTCTCTTATTTCATGTGTGACAGTTATGGAATTTGGAATCTTACATATATGGTGTCATCTGGCATTGCATTATTAATATATTTGATATTTCTATAATTGAATAGCCTTTCCCATATAATTTTTAATATAATTTGATTTTTATGTTTTTTAGTATGTATAAAATATTCACAGCCTGTGTGTTATTACAGTTTACTCTCATTTCTTGCAGTACGTATACAGAGATGGCACAAATCAAGGAGGAGGATATCTTTCAGAGGGAGACAGCCCATGTGTGTCGAATGTGAGTAATGGAGAGACAACCGCCTGAATTCAAATGAGTATTTATGTGTTTAATACAGCCCCCGATTTGCAAAGCGAACGCTTCCATTATACTGCGGCAAAGTTTTGGAGCGCAAGTCAGAAACATTTCTTTCTCCCCTACAGAATCATCCAACTTTTGACATGTTCAATTTTCACGCATGGCAAGGCAAGCCACATACATCTCACTTCTCACACGCTTTCTGTAAATGATTGAGGGCAGTGCATCGCTTTGTAACAGAACGGATCTTATTCGGAGGAAGGAAGCCGCGGACCCTTTCATTTTCTTTTCAGAATTAAAAAGTGCAGTCTGTGAGCATGGGAGCACAACAAGTTCCATTAAAATGTGCCAAATTTGGTGAGGTAAATGCCACTGAACTGAGAGGTATTTCCTAAAGTTACATTCTCAAAAGGGTTAAAATATGTTCCCTATAGTTGTAGGTCATAGAGATTTTTTCTTGGCTTTTCAAATCTCTTTTGACTTTTGAGGGTGAGATGAGTTAGATAATGTCATCTATCTGTCATGAGAGGATTTTACTGCTTTGTTTTTTCTGTTGAGTGATTGAAAAGCAATGTAGCTTAAAGGTAAGAAGCTGGGGTTGTGACCCAAAGGTTGCTTGTTCAATTCCCAGGGAGACATCTGCTGTTATACCTCTGGACAAAGTACTCAACCAGAATTGCCTCAGTAAATATCTGGCTCTATGAACGGATAACATATAGAAATTGTAAGCTATGTAAGTGACTCTGAATAAAAGAGTCTACTCTGCAAAGGTAATGTAATGAAAAAGCTGATGAACTCTGAAAGGGAAAATGTTTTATTTGCCGTGTGTCACCTGTACAACTCGCACCAGCTGCTGTGCCAGGTCCGAGCAGAGCAATGTATGAGGCGACATGGTGGGGCGGACACTTGTGTGGTGAAGAGCAGAGAAATGCAGCAACAACCCTCTGTGCACTCTGACCTGCTTGTCTCCCATGAGAGAGCAACAGTGTCTCAAAAAGAACAATATGATGAGTTCCACAGAGGATGCTGGGTTTATTCTGGTGGTCAAACAGAGAGGATAAATAACCACGAGCTGAAATTCTGTGGACAGAGAGACAGGCTCCCCTCTGGCAGTTTCTCCAGCATGTCTGTCTCCATGCAATTTGCCCCAAGCATCACAGTGTCCCAGTGTCCCACACGGCTCCCAGCATCATGGGCAACAGACCTGCCCTGCATCCTTTCAGTGGGACACTCGCTGCTGAATCCCCTCAGAATTAAGAAAGATAACCTAACCTGCCTCTTCCCTCCACGTATGTACATCCCCCACACCTTTAACCTTGCTTGCCCCCTCCAGTGTGGCCTTCTGTATGTGTCATAATTGCAGTGCAGATTCTCTCCACCACCGGTCCAGATTTCACATGGCTTCCAGAACATGGACATATCCTACCCCTATCCCTGAGTGTTCTGTTCACTGCGATATCTAACTGATGGGGCTCCTTCAGATTATCATCAATCACTATGAGTATGGATTATATTTTGGCGCAGTGTGAATACTGTTATATGTATAAGTAGCACTACCTCATATCACTGGCTTTCTTTATGCATGCTTGTAGGATGTGCTTTTTGAATGTTGCCCATAAGGATAATTGGATTATATACAACCATGGCATGCATATGTATTAGCAATGGGCCCTACTGTACCCACAGTATGTAGTTATTCCTGTTGCTCTTGTGATATGCATTCAATGTATCTTACCATGACAGCCTCATATGTCACTGTGAATAAGAACATCTGGCAAATAAATGGATAAATAATATTAATAATCAGATGATAGGAGATGCTTCCTGACCTTTAGCTTTATCTGACCTTTGTACCACTGGGCTTAATGTTAACTAGCTTTGTAATTAAGAGGTTGCAAGTGTGAATCCCTGACGGGGCACTCCCACTGTGGCATTGAGCTAGACATTTAACTTGAATTGCATCAACATTAAATATACAGCTATGTACTGGATTAATATATAGAATGCGAGCAGCTAGACACTCTTAATGTGATTCTGTTGCACAAGCATATAAAATGCCTACACTTTCAGCCAGTGGTGCATCCATGCAGTGTTGTGTTGACATCCTGAAAATATGTCTGACTCTGAGTCAGTTGTACATATATAGCACTTCTAATCCACACCCTCACCCTCTTACCTTAAATGAAATGAAGCACTGCCAGTGTAATTTCCCCAGTGCTAATTGTCAAACTCAAACAGGCCTATAGAAAGACATAGCTGTTTTTGCAGCATTGCCGGCCAAGTAAATATCATCACAACCATCCACGGTTCAGGGGGAAAATGCTTGACGAGCTTGGCCATATTAATTTTCACTTAATCACCCGAAGCGAGGTGTCTGAATTATCAAGAAACTCAGGCCAGCTGCTTCTGCTGACAGGGGTCCTGCAAGATAACGGCAGTGCCTGAGATCTCTCCCGAACATGCGCGTAGTTCAGCAGACTTCATTCTGAGCCGCTGCAGGGCCCAGCTGGGGTCAGTTCCTCCATCAGGAGATCACAGCACAGGTTTAAACAGGGATTTTATTAAGAGCGATGGATTGAGGGTGAGCGGGAGCGGTACGTCTCCTGATTTAAAAAAGATAGCCTCCGACCCCCAGGTGCTGGATTAGTGCGAAAGAAAACTAAAGCTGACCTTCATTACTTGATGCATCAACTTTTCTCAGATCTAGGTGTCTAAACTCAGTATGAGATATTGGTCTTAGAGTTGCAGTAAAAGTGTGGCTCTAGCAAAACGGCTGTGCTGCATACACGAATACCATATAATTTATTCTAGACAAATAAGACTAAGTGGCCATAACAGTTGCCCAAGTTGCAAAAGGAGAGAAATTCAAGTAAGTTTGAATATGTTTTCTAGCATGTGCAAACTGCTTTTCAAAATGGAGCTGTGTTTGTTTTGTTTCAGAGAAACAGTTCGACAGTACAGTGTGCAACACACTGAAAAGATATTTCACACTGTTTAATCCACAGGCTGTGGACCTCTCAAAGTCACCATGAACAAACAAAGAATTGGAAACTCTTCCTACCACATCACAGCCATGCAGTGGTGTACTCAACGGGTTTAGCAGTTTTGGTAACTGGTGGCAGTGGGCACATCCCACCTTCCTCCAGTCTCAGACTAGCCTTTTTCTGTGAATGTCTGATTGTGGTCAGCTCTACCATGCCATCCGAAATACAGTCCCACAGCGCCGGCTGTACCTTCAGATGAATCACAGGGGCTCCTCGAGCAGCGAGTCCGCAAAGCCAATTACCAGAAGGGTTCGGAGGAGGTGGAGGGTCACAGCCGTAAACAGAGGGGAGCATTTTCATCATTTTAATGATGAGACTTTGTTTGTGTCTCACGAGGCCCAGTCAACCTCTGGCCCGCTGCCTGTCCTCCTCCCCACAGCTGTCTCCTGAATCAGGGAGAGGCGAAGGGATGAAAAATGATTTCCTATTAAAGTATGAACACAAAGTGACAGCTAAGTCCAAGCTGAAGGTTATTTTAAGTGGAAAGATTTGGCTCCCCGCTCCCGTGGCCTGCTTTGTAAGCTCAAGCTAAAAGCGCTAATGTTTAGTGGACAGACAGAGTGGATTTGTTGAGAAACGGCTTGATGTAAAAAAGTGAAATTTTGCATGAATAATTCAAAGGGTCGTACGTTTGCATTTGATTGCCATCGTCTTGCTTGTCGGGGGGGGGGGGGGGGGGGGTTGTGTTTACTATGACACGAAACATCACTGTGACAAAAAGCCTGTGTAATGTTGGAACTATGCAGATGAACAAATATAACGGATACATATGTTTCACAGGTGAGCTAAGAGCAGGCACACAACATGACAGCTGAGAGCTGACAAATCCGTAAACAATAAAGATTTGTGTAAATGTGCAGCTTTGACTCAGGGTGACACAAAACATATTGAAGATGATTTGAGGCATGAAATGAAAGAATAGGGAGAGCAGCTAAAAGGTAGGGGACAGCCCAAAGAGTGGCAAATTGTTTCTCCTACCCGTGTAGTTGCCCTTTAAAATGTGCACACTCAAAGCTCTTTAATGATATATTTCTAGGCCCAAACATCTTGATCTTCATTTTTCCACAGCCTGTTCCCTGTACTGTGAGAAACCTGATTATGTGAAGAGGGTGTGCTTTTGTCCACTGTGCGGTAGCAGTAATGTCATTCAGGCATTGATTTTCCATGACACCCGCGATCAACTTTCCATCCCGTCACAGTTTGGTTTCTGTAACAGGAAGGGGGATGCAATGTCTAGTTTGCAGATGGTTAACTGTAAATCTGTACTTAAAAAAAAAAAAAAACATCCATTTCTTGGCCCTAACAAGCCAGTCCTCCCTCCCAGGCCTCCAAAGTGGTTTAATGATGTATATCTAAAGCGCTTTATTGGGTCAGACTTTGGCAGAGTGGCCCATTGTTTGGAGCCCCTCCTCCATCACCACACATTAGCTCCTGTGCTTCACGGTAATTTCGAGGAGCCACCAGACCACTCTTGCCTGATCGATACCCGTGCCGTTGTGGTCATCAGATAACAGCTGGCATAACTCAGGATGCTCACGATAACATTCAGTGCACACACATTCAGAGCATGCTAAACAGCCCCTAAAAAAGCAATTCCCAAACAGATAACCTCAGGTGATCTAGATTAGCCAGATCTGGGTCCACAAGGACTAATCTGTAGAGTGCTGCTGATCTGTTAAAGATTTGAGCATATTAGCTTGCTTTCAGACCAGGTGCTCCTATCTTATTGTGTCCTTGGTAGACGGTCAGATTAGTCACTGTTAGCAGAGGCTATAGCTGCTTATGCTCACACGAGAAGCGAATGAGGATGACCAACATATTTACCACATTTGCAACCTTTATTGTATGATACACTGATATATATATATATATGTGTGCTGCATTAGGTATCTACAGTCCATTTTTAACATGATAGATACATTATGTTTAACACACGTCAGCTTCACTATTTGACTGAGATCATATTGAAGAACGCTGTCAATCCATGGAGTTTAGTAAGACTTTGACTTTTAGCATAAACAAAAGCATAAACAATTTATATAATCAGTGGTGACTAAAATGTAAAAAAATGGCAAAAGCTATTTAATTAATAAAACTCAACTAAACTGAAACAATGCAGTTCAACACAACATTCTGACTACCATTCACGACCCTTTGTTCATCTCCAGATGTCCTTGCATCTCCAGACATGCTTACATTAGTGTTGGCGGACTTTTAATTAAAAGTGAATTAAAAATTCTGCCGAATAAAGAAAAGGGAACAATCCAACAGAGAGTGTTCCTTTGTTAGAAGATTGTTGGAAGATGTAAAACCCTCCACAAAATATGAAATCCAATTGTCAGATGAAATGCCTTGAAGGTTGTTGAATGCCAGTCACACTGTGGGGTGTTCAACCGGACTGTTGAGAGAGATTGGGCACGCGGGGCTCTGTCAAAGACTCTGAAGCCAGCATCAATGTTTCAGAGGCATGATGCTAATGCCTCAATGGCACGACGCGGTACTGCAGTGGCGAACGGGAGTCCTGTTCAGGGTAACGACCGATGGCAAAAGTGTGAGCAGTGAGCAGGACCGTGGTGTCACGCTATTGGCTGTCCAGTGCCATGAGATGTGAGAGAGGGGTTGGGTCTCACCAGTTACGCTCCTTATTCCGGCTGTGGCCCAAGATCATGCCCTCCTTAGACATGCACAGAGAGGGCCCCTCCTCACTCATTTTACCTCAGCAGAGAAATGGGCGTATAGGGCGCCCGTCCTCACAGGATCACATGTAGTCACAGACATAAACGGGCACAGTAATGACGAATAAATGCATGTATCGTGAACTTCAAGAGACGTGAACTTCAAAGCATGACGCATGCATCAAAGAAGCTTTCTCACAAGTGGCCATGTGAGGAATACAAATGCTCTGCTTTAATATCTCTGCAGAGATCTGAGGTGGATGCATTCACACAGCAGTCGGACAGCGGTTGAAAAGAGCTCCAACAGCTGTTGATCAGCAAAACCCGGGTATGTCGATTCTGAGAACGGAGAGTAAGATGTAGGAGTCATAGTGACTGTATGCTTTCGGTGCACTGACGTAGAGCCAGTGACAATGAGTGTTATGTACAAAACCATGTACATTCATCAACACTCATGTATTCAAGCATATTTCAATAATAATAATAATCGTACCACAGAACACACATTGCCCAGCAAGTTAAATCAGACTGCAATGGGAAAGTCTGACATGCAATCAGCCTTTGAACTGAGAAATTTCACAAATCTGCTGAGTGTAGCACTTGACACAGTGCGCCCCGCCCCCCCCCCCCCCTGTTAGCACCCCCACCCCCCCACCGTCAGCTCAGTTCCATCTGGGCAGAATGCCTCCTCCAAAATATGGGCTTCCTCAACTGAACAGCCTGTCTGATTCGGGCCTGTCTTTAACACACCTCTAAATTTACTTGCTACTTAAAGCCCTGGAACTGTTAAACGCCATACCAAAGTTCTTTTACTCAGGGAGAGAGGCTTTTAAAACAGAGTAGAAAAGGTAATTGCACCGGAGGGAAGTTTTTTCCTGTGCAGACTGGCTAAATTGTAGTACAGAATGGTTAAATGTCTTGAGGTCTCACGCTTCAGTCATTTTAAGGCACAAATTTTCTGGCAAGACCTAACTGCTGCATAGAGTTTTTCTGGCCTTATATAATTAAAATGAAGGAACAGAAAAATGTTCCTGAATGGGAACACACAGTCTTGGTTTGTTTTTTCCAGGAACTGAGACCTCCTTAATTATTCATGTGCCGAACAGCGATAAATGTATTAATTGTGTCGGAAACATAAGCTACAACAGCACTTGTGTCTGCAGCAGGACCCAGGTGTCCTGCGCGAGCCGCAGCGAATGGCACGAGAGAGCCCTGCCGCTATTGTTACCATTACAATGCCTATGCATTGTACCCAATGCACAGCAGACCGTACTGCACCAAAGCAATGCGCGGAGCCCGGTCACGTGGCACTCACAGATGGATAGAGGAGGCATCCAGCTTGCAGAACGCTGGCCAGGCTTCTCCTTCTCTGGAGGTCTGTGGGGTAGGGGTGCTGGACCAACAATCTTGAAGCGCTGAGTAGGCCTTTCTCGGCAGGTCTCTGCCAGCTGCCGCCATGCCAGCGTTGCGGCTGTCGCCGGCCCTAGTCCCTCAGGGGATGTTATTGTGAGAGCGCAGGACTGAGGTCATTACACGTGCAGTGGCATGGAACAGCTATGCCCGTTGCTCCCTGGGTTTGAGTCGGCTCCGGTCCGGTGAGCCAGCTGGCACAGCTCAGGCCCTCGCACTCCTCCAGAACTGAGCCGACAGCGCGAATGGGATATGCACCACGGAGAGGTATCGGAAAGTTGGATCCCGCCTGCTTGCGTGGTCCAAAATGTTTGACACAAGGGCAATGGACTACCTATATTTTGGCTAGTGCAGCAAGCACACCACTGCTCACCACATTGCTGTGAGAGTGGGATACGCCTGGGTTGAGACATGTTAAACATGCTGCTGTGTGGTTTGAGAGGGGTTAACTGTTAAAGAGAGCACTGCAGAGATTACATTACATTACATTACATTACATGCATTTAACAGAAACTCTTATCCAGAGGGACTTCTAGCACAATAGAACGGAAGTGTTTCCATTCAATTTAATGAGCAACAGTGTCAGACCAGGCTAACAACACTCCCAGACCAGTGAGTGTGAGCATAACACTGTTCAAGCCCTACCAAAAGTTAACTTGGCAATCTAATGGAAGCCAAGTATACTATGATAGAACAGTCCCTAGAACACGGAATCCAAAATACATCACAATACTACACCTAAAATTAGTATCAAATGCTAGAGGTATCAGCTGTTAGTTTGTAAGTTTGTAAAGCTGTCCGACATAATTTTTTACTGTGGGGTTGTTACGAGGGCCAATCACCGTCAGCAAGAAGGGTGTAATATGTAACAAAAGATTTTTATTACATATCAGGAGTTGTTCCATAGCTTGCCTACCTCTTTATTTCCAGTGTTCCATAGCTTGCCTACCTCTTTATTTCCACTGCCAGTGGTGTTGGAGACGTCAACTCCATTTCTAGCAGGTCGCCACATTCCACGGAGCAGGTCACTGTGCAATCGCCGTGCTCCCCGGCTCGGATTAACCAGGCGAGCAGAGGGCGCCGCGATCCAAGCTGCCCGCCCTTTAATCACAGTGGCATGGGTCAAAGGTTGGCCAGACCAGTCTGTGAAGGACGGGCCTTGCAAGAGAAAAGGGAATTAATTGGCTCGTGCCGCAACGTGTCCGCATGGGCTGCAGCCAATGAACCATTTCCATCTCCCGCACAATGAGATAGCTCTCAGTGCCACCTAATGCACCATTTGAGCTATCACCAGCTCCTTTTTTCATTTTTCCTGTTTTTGTGTGTGAAAGGGAAAGGGAAAAGGGAAAAGGGAGAGAATCTGTTTGTACTGTGTTAAGTCAGAAAGCATCTATAGGTACAGGTACTTTGAATGTAATACCCCCCCACACACACACATACACATACACACACACCACCAGGAAGTTAAAACATTACACATGAGTGTTGAAAAGCATTTTCTGAGGATGAGGGAGAGGCTATGCCCATGGCAAGGTGTTCTGAAGTAAAGCTCCATCACCGTTTCACAGGACATGCTGTTTGTACTCCACATGACACCTTTACTCAAGTATTCACTCTATATGGATTTATCAAAGCCATGACCACAGCTGCTCTGCTTTTGGGCAATGGAATTGCCTTGTGCAAGCCTTTCGTCACCCATCTGAAAAAGCAAATGGCTCATGAGTATCCTGCCTCATTGAGCAGGATATTCACGTGCTTCTCTCTAATTGAAAGCCTTGATTAGCGTACAGTGTATGTGGGTTAGAGCTAAATGTGCTAAATCTAAAGTTAGATTTCAAAGTTCCCTTACTGTCGTGCTGCTGTTTCAGTGTGTTTTCATGTTCCTCTTTCTCTTTTTTGATTTGGAAGCAGAGATGTTTTCACTAATTGGGCCCCTATATATACCAGTCTACAACCAGCAGAGAGAGGGAGGGGTGGCACTGGGACTTATTAGAACAACTCCATGTCAGAGTGTCATGCCGTGAAGCAGTGGAACAGTTGACTGGGCATAGGTTTGTATCAACTTTATTTTCTTTTTTTCAGTTCTATAAGCCTCCCCAGGGTTTTCACATATGAGATAATATAATCTAAATACATCTGTGAAGGAAATACAGACTTATTCTGATCACATGCAGTGACATGCTTTTGGTTACAACATGGCTGTGCTGCAGTGGTGGTTTGAAATGGATGCACTTCGCTGAAATGATAAATTGTACACTAACTAAACAGTACAAGTTAACCCAGTTACTGTCTTCTTCCCTGTTCTAGCTTTCTGTTCTATCAATTGTCCTGTTTATTAATATTCTTACAGGATTGTGTGCCAAATAAGCTTTTACTTGACTAAGTCAGATCTATCTTTGATAATAAGGTCATTTTAAAGTACACTGGTACAAACTGATTTTAACATGGCCTTTCCCAGCTGTTTTCAGACATTTTATTGCTGATTTAAATTTAAATTTGTCTTATGTAAATAAGTATAGTGTAAATAATGAACACCCTTAAGACGAAATATGTGGTATAAGTATTCCTATTCATTAAAAAAACACATGGAATGTATCTTATGTATTTGACAAAAACCATCACATATTAAAAATTAACATTTGTTCATTGAAATCTTTTATGATCACATCCTGAAGGGATTTTTATAAAATATCTAAAATGTTATTACTGTAAATATAATCTGTATTTTAAATTTATACCTTTCAATACATGTAACAGGGACAGCACTGTTACATACTAAAAATCTTTTATCATGTGTCTCTGATTCAAAGTCAAATATTTACAGGAGGCTTTGAATGGCTCCATCACACTTTATATTCAAAAGATTTGTATTCAAGCTGTGAGTAAATGAACACTGTTTTGTGGAAACGGCAGTCACATTGGCACACTCTCACAAGCACGCAGAAACATGGTCACTCCAGTAATTGTTTATTGATCATTATAATCGCGACTGTGCTGGCTGCAAAGACAACTCTTCATGTGAAGGAAGAGCGACCGTAGGTGCGGAGGCGAGACGCTTGTCAGGTTTCGTTATCTCTAGGAGTTCCATAAAGCATGCCTGGCTTCCCATAAATTGGAAGTTGGGAGATGGGGGTGGGGGGTGGGGGGGGTCGATAGCTATTTATATTGCAAATGGGGCACTGCCGAAACATGAGAAAAGCGCCCATTATCCACTCATTTTGGACCTTTTCCACCTGCGCTTAGTGCGAGAGATGGCTATTACGCACCAATAGCAGCAGAGTTCTGGAAAGCGGCGGCTGAAATTATTTTAATGGTTTCACAATGTATCTGGATCCATCATTTACTCTGCCTCTCCGCTCGCCTCTACTCAAGCGCTTCTCTGTTTCACAGACCCTGGGGTTGATTATGCCTGCTTGGTTAAAAAGGCAAAATGGCGCATTAAATTTCCATTCACTCAAACACGACCATTGCATCTGTTAAAAGCGTGACTAGTAAGAAAGAAAAATCTAGAATGAACTGAATCTCTGCCAAGACCGCATTTTGGTACAGCTTTATACTTGCAAGTTGATTCGCTGTTGTGAATCGCCTGTTACAAATAAAGAAGGTCATTACAATGTAACTGTTGGATTCATTGGGTGAAATAAGTAGAAACAACTGTTATTCAACTGTTATAGGGTATTACAGTGAATGGCTGTTGTGCATTATTGCACCAGAGCACAGAGTACATTATGCCTAATCATGACATTGAGTGGGTGCTCACAAGTAGGCGTAAGCAGTTAAAACACTCTAAATCAACATTTATTATGCCTTTTAACACATTCATAATGCAATATAACATTATCAACATGCCCATGAGGAACTGAAAGCAGGTGCAACCAGCATTTTTTTGTGACTCCTGTAGCTCAGAGCTAGATGCAGAAAGCAGGCGGGAGGCAGACACATCTGAGATGCAGTAACTATAGCAACGGTGCAATCTGACAGTGGTGTCAGTGGTGAGGTTGAAACACGTTTGAGGCTGGGTGGTGGTGGTGGTGATGGTGGTGGTGGGTGCAGGGGGGTGGGGGGGTAGTCTTTGTTGTGCTGAGAGAGTTAGCATTGCCTGTTAAGTTTGAACAGGCAGGAACAGAGTGGTGGAGGATCAGACCGAGACACAGGGCCTCAGAACAGCTGATAATTGAGGCTCGACGAGCGTGTTATTCTCGGCTGTTTAAAAAGGTCAGGTCTTGCATAAAAATCTGTGAAAAGCAGAGGGTGCCAGGTCTGCCAGAGGTGCGGGGGCAATGATGGTAATATCCACTCTGAGAGTTTAAAGAATGTCCTCACAGAGACATTAAGGTACTGAAGTGCATGGTAGGGATGTCCAGGTTACAGCAGAACTCCTATGTAACATAAGCACTGCAGCGGAACCTCCTGTTATCTGTTCCTCTATAAATATATTTGCACAGCAGGGACCCTTATCCAGGCATACATTTTACCCATAATCCATTTACACAGCTGGAGATTTACCCAAGCAATTTGAAGTGCTGTGCTCTGGGGAACGACAGCTGTGTCCCACTTGGGATTTGAGCCTGCGACCATCTGGTTATGACTCCGGTCCCCCCCAGAACCCTCCCCTCGAGTCTGTTTGCGTTACATGAACTGATCCTCGGCGTGCACATTAAAGCTGACTACGTGCAGTTTAGTGTTCTGGTGTCTTTATATTTCCTTGGTAACGGAGACCATGGAGGGCTGTCTGAAATGGTTTGCATTCTCATTTAGAGCATGGTGTTTGCTCTCAGACACACTACAGTGGAGAGCTTTTATATAAAAAAAAAACTGTAAAAAAACACAAACTGTATTTAATTTCATTTCACCTGTGCTTGTCATTTCATTTTACTCCTAATTCCGATTTTACATCTCAAGTGATCTTGAGCTGCTGCTCCTCCACTGATCTGAAAACCAGGATTAAATCTTCACTCAACTTTGGCCTGGGCTATAATTCATCCCATGATGCACTACAGTTGCAAATAACTACCATGGACCCAGAAGAAAGTCAGATTAAGGGGCCATGACTGAGACAGTGGCTCGTGAACTATATTATGAGCCAGAGCACGCCTTGGACTGGATGGCAGTCTGGTCCTGGATTACCTACAATTTATTTCTTAACAGAGAGATAGTGGGTGCCACTTTTAAGGTCTGGTCTGACCCAGCTGGGGTTTGAACCATCAATCCTCTGGGGTAAGAACAAACTAAAGACACAGCCGGTATAGGACCAATGCAACCAAACCCAGAGAGATCCACAACACCTCAGGTAGATGTTGAGAGGAGAGACAGCCTTAAAGACTCTGGCCACCTAATGATCCCAATTAAATTGGTTAAATAATTCCCTCCCTGTCCACCTCACCTGATGTATGGGGAACTTACTTGGCTGCCCTGCATCACCCAGGTGGATATAACACACCGGTGGCTGAGGTAATTCACCACACACCTCCCACACACTGTAAAATGCTTTGAGACTTTTGAAAGGCGCTATATAAAGCAATCTAGAATGCAAACTAAGCAGGAGATCTCATTTCGTCAGATGCTATGCGGTATGCTTCCGAGCACTCCTGTGGTCTTACAGAGCTAGACTTGTGATAATCAGGGATTTCCAAGCCCACAGCCACTCCAGAGTTCTGTTGCCTTGGCAACATGTTTCAGCATGAAAACAGAATTTGCCAAGCTGGCTGTGTGCATCGCTGGGAATCTCTTTCAATTTTTTTTTTCTGTATTACTGTGAAAACCAGTATCTAGGATGTCTCCCATCTTGGACACCCCTGCTGTATGAATAATACAGGAATTTATAGAAGTAATGCCTGGTGCACACTAGAGGATTTTTCAAATCTTAACCGATTTTAAAAACGTGGGAGACCACAGACATAACGACACAACAACGCACACACCAGATGATTCAATCAAGACGCAGGACTACACACTTGGTGTTTATACTAAACGATTTCAGAGTGGCGATTCCAGGGACTTGGGATCTCACAGAAACTCACGTGATCAAAAGCAAAACAAACATAGAGGCGGACCGTCGTCTTCAGCTTGTTGCACTTGTGTGTGCTATGTATTGCACCAAAAAAAAGGAGAAAAAAACTGTGGATGAAGTCATGGCTGAGAAGACGGAATCAGCATGGCTATACATTTTGCAGCGCGAGCTGGAGTTGAGTTGGAAATAAAGTTTTATTGTTAGTCTCAAACGGAGCTTGTGCAAGCTACTGCTACAAGCTAACGGTATTGTTATTTGTACACAGGTAGAGGGGAGAGTGAAACCTGTGATCATTAGAAATGAAGTCATTTTTATACATTCTCTGACCTTCCACTGCCATGGAGATGCTGTACCATATTAATATTACTGTGCTCTGGGCTTGTACGAAGGTTACTGTCAGTTGCTGGGTTGGTGACACTTGCCAGTGAGCTCGATTTCATTGGCTATTGTGGGTTTCTGCTCAATATTACATTCCTTGCACTCTAAAGGATTTCAAGCCGTAAATATCAAACATGTTGGATCATTAGTGACCTAGTACAAGCATATGCGGAGTGGGATGTACTATACAATAATAATATATGCTACACATATTGGATCCTAAGGTGGATGTCTAATGCACAAAGTATGTGTAAATAATAAGAAAAACTTTAAAATAAAGACGGAAATAAAATAAAACAAACATAAGGACAAAAAATAAACACTCCATATATTATTAACACATACTTTAATGAAACACAATTAAATATCTTCATTTTAGGCTTGGAGTGGGTTTCCACACCAGAGCATGTTTTGTGGCTGAGGTAAAGTTCCATTGAGTTAAGTTGATTAAGTGTAATCCTCTTGGTGCTACACTTCCACCACTCAATCCTCTGCTCTGCAAACAGCAGCATTCACACTTGGCAGGACATGTGCCAAGGGGAAACAAATTGCCCGGCCTCACTTCCAAGCTGCAGCTCGTTGGCTGGGCTAAGCGGCTCCCCAGAAATTGCTGCGCAACTTGACCAGAAGGGTGTTTGTCTTTTGATCTCTGTGTTTTCAGACCCCTCTAAAGCCCGTTCCTCTGTTTCCGTGTCCTCTTGCCTGAAAGGGAGGCTCCCGGTTGTAATGCTGAATCGTTTCAAAGATGAAGGCTCCAGACAATGGAGAAATGTGTTGCAGTCCCTGGCCTGTGAAATTTCAGCGCACAGAGGAGCTGGCACTCACAGCTGGCCACCGTGCCGAGTGCTGCCCGGCTTTCTGATTGCAGGTTGTGGTAACAGAGCATCGGGCTGGCTAGCCCTGTGAGAGCTGGATGACATGCAGGAGAAGGCTCAGTTGGACTGTTAATGAACATATGATTCTTTTGGAAATCATTTTCTTAGGAAAGCTTTATACAACATTGCCAGCATAAATCCATTATATCCATGGCACATTTTCGTTTTCATTTCATTCATTGTAAGCCATGTCAATTATTGCAGTTGACTCAGAATCAAACCTTGTAATTTGAACAAAGGAGAGCACAAAGGCCGTTGAACTGGATCAGGGTGAATTTCCACAATTACACATTTATCTGATGTAAAATACAAAACTTCCATTTATTTGTCATAATCAGCATATTACCTCAGAGACAATGAGATATGTCAGATATAATGCAGTCATTTAAAGGTAAAATGCCATGTGTAGGTCTTCTGTATTAACCTCCAGTTGACACTTTCACAGTCAAAGACACGTCTATGAAGTCACAAAAAGCCTCATAAACCCACAATATTTGAAGGTGCTCCAACTTTTTAAAACTTGAACATCTTAAACATCATCTTTCTGCATTACAACCAAGAGCCTCACTTTCAGGCTCCCTGTAGCTGCCCACATCATGTTCAAGGCCTTGATGCTTGCATACAGAGCAACCAACAAAACTGCACCTACCTACCAGAACTCACTACTGCAAGCCTATGTCCCCCCCCCCCGACCGCTACGGTCTGCTACCAGAAGGTGTCCAGTGGTCCCATCGCATTGCGGCACAAAATCACTATCCAGAACTTTCTTTGCCGTTGTCCCCCAATGGTGGAAAGAACTTCCACCCTTCATCCAGTCTGCTGCATCCCTCTCTGTCTTCAAGAAACATCTGAAGACACAGCTCTTCCACTGTCACCTGAGCACCTGAAACACTACCTCTAAAGGAATTTTTCATGTCTAAAAACTGTTTCCTACTAAACTATAAAATAAAAAAGAAAAAAAAGTTATCTAATGGTTTAACGTACTGGTTAGCTGTACCAGCTAGCTGGTACCTTGTCTGGCCAACCTTTGAAACCTGGTCATGCAGCGCTGTTGTTGACTCCTTATGGCTTTTTGCTTATGTTGTATTCTACCCCACTTGTAAGAATAAATTTGTATGAATAAATTAAAATGAAAATGTAAATTTAGAGTAAAATATCTAAAAAAGGAGGCTCCTGCCACATTGAAAAGTGACGTCACTTAAGCAAGGCAAACAGTATTAAACAGTATGAGCCTTCATTAAATAATGAAAGAGACAGACTAGTTGCTCAAGCATGTACATGAAATTACTGTAAATCCATATAGTCTGATAATACAGATAATAAGTACAGAATCTGTCCAAAATGCGGATCACTCAGTCACATTGACCATAAATTGTTGTAAGGTTGCATTTGTTCCCAGTGACAACTTTATTCGTTTGACACCATAAGAATCAGTGAATCAGAATTCTGGAAGAATTCTGTAGTGCATCACATGACCTGTATTACTATGTTGACTGTAACAGAATTGATGTTCTTTTGACAGGCAGTATTGTTATGGAAATGAAGTTTGTTTGGTGTGCAGGGCTGTTGTTGATACATAGTCCATTTGATATGAGACGCTAATGCCTTATATTGACATTCTTAAAGTTGGTGCTATCCAGCACAGAAGAGAGTTATAGGGGCTGCAGGATCTTCAATTTATCTCACAGTGGTTAAACCAGTTGGCTTGCCAAGTTTCGACCTTGCTTCAGTACTCCTTAGCCGCAGACTGCTGAAGTACACGGCTAAGTTTTCATCCTGTGGCAATGAGCCTAGCACCCAATCCACTCCTCCGTGCCATTGGTCGCAGAACCCAAGGGAGGAAATGCAGCTGAGTGTAGATTCCTCTTGACTCTGGGCTTTCATTCTAATCCCCAGAACTCAAGGAGGAAGTCCCCGCCCGGCTGTCCCCTGACATGGCAGAGCTTCTCAGGCCCTCTATCACTCAAGGGGAAGAGGCTGCAGCAGGATAATTAGCCATCCAATCAAGGTACGGCGGTAATTAGCTGTATATCACAGACTATATGCTGCTACTAAAAATGCATTTAAAAATAAGGCATTTGGAATTAACATTTTTTTTTCTCAAACTTGTAGAGTTTGAAATTGTACAGTACCTTTTAGACAGTTTGTCGTTAGGAGTGTTGCTAACTGAGTAAGGGTAGCTGATAGTTTGTTTGGTAACTGTGACTGGTGGAGCTCTTTTGGGAGGGTTTTTGGAAAGAGCATACAATGAGTTCACCGTTAGAAAGTGCTTGCATCGTCAGGGGCTGAAAAGAGATTGAGCACGATTAGAAGTCAAGTCCAACTTGTCAGCACACTTCCTTGGAACAATGTCCCAATCAATACAGCAAATTACCGAAATGAACAACTAAGTGGCTGAACACTGACTACAGGTCTCCGTCTGATTCATAACAACTTTAACAATCAATACAGTGCAGGATGCAGTTTGAAGGATTGGGGCATATCCTCTGGCTGTGGTATTTTTGGCCAAGACCCTGGGGGCCAACTGTCACGGCATACACCCCACCTCAACCTTAGACATTTTCAGAAAGCAAACATTCCCCTTTCCACTGATGGCAGCTCTTGAGAATTACTGTCTTAACAATGAAGCAATGAAAAAGTCTTTTTTGAATTCATTCAACTGTAGCCTGCCATTTCTCATTGTCCTGAAACCATAGCTCCCAGGGCTTGTCACTTCTGCTACTTCACAGCAGGCTACTGCGGGTATGGAGAAATTTTGCATGTACTTTCAGATAAATTTAATGGAGATATGCACATTTAATTGAAATGTACTTGGGTTTTAAAAAGACTCTTTGCCAGTGATCTTTAACCTCTTTAACAGATTGCTCAGCCAGTTTATGTCTACGTCAAGCAAGAGCTTAATTGATTTAACTGAGCAGTTAGCCAGCATATGTGTTTTGAAAGGGTATGATATTGGGTTGCGTTAGCCAAGGGAACAAGAGCTGGCATGTCCTGTTCTGTTTTAAAAAGCAATGTTGCAATCTTGCAAAATAGCCTAGTTTGGAGACTGTGGAAAAAGCCACTCAGGCAGCAACCTTATTTTAGCTGCTTAGGGGAGAGGGAGAGTGGGAAAGGGAGGCAAAAGGTATTTGCAGCATTCTGCTTTTAAAAACACTGAGTTGCATTGTGAATAGAATCTGTTGTGGGGGTTACAAATAACAGTAATGATACATATTTTTAAAAAAATCATATGGACTGATACGGTGGGTGATATGGATGAGGTGTACAATTGCATAAAATTCAGTCAGAACATCTTTGTTCCATCCTTTGAAAATAAGTCATTTCAATGATGAAGAAGTCCCAGTACTCTAAATTCTAACCAATGCTTCTGGAAATTCAGCAGTCTTGTAGCTAGATCTGTCTCAAAGGGGAAACTATCCAAATCAGCCAATGAGATCACAGAAGGGGTGGGTCCTTTGGTTATCTCTCCTGATGTTTCTCATTTTTTTTCCCCTTTTTCCTATCCAGATGCTAGTAAATGCTGATTGAATGTGATGCTTCTCCTATTATGACAGAAGCACAGGGCAGGGCTCATGCAATCCTCTGATACACATGCAAGCCATTGTGGCTAATTCCAACAATGCAATAGGAGGGAGGCAGACACAGAACATACTGGTTCATCTGCCTGTTGCTATTTGACTTTCTTCCAGGTGCTCGAATAAGCCGCAAAGCACCAGCGCTGTGGTGAGTGGACCCTGGCCAACCCTCTGCAGAGGACAGAGGCCAGTTTGTTCTGATGCTGTTGGCTCCTGGTTGTCATCGGCACTTTACACAGCCAGTGTTCACACCTGAACTGTAGGGCTCAGGCTGTGCTAAGAGCAAACACCTTTGCTGTCTTAGGCACTCAGGACCATATATTTTTTTCCCTCCTGAAAATGAAAATGTCCATATTTCCTATTATAGGGTTGTTGTAACGGAATAGATTTTAATTATTTTCTCAAAGCTCACTCACGTAACACACATAGTCTGAAAACAGTGTTAGCCTTACAACGCAGCTGGTGCAAGTAGTGATTGCTTGTTTTCTGTAGAGCTGTACTGTCAACATAAACAGGAGCTTCACTTTCCAGAATGGATTGCATCAGGCTGGTGTAATTCACGGCCTTGCACCTGCTCTCACTGTCATTACGCAATTCCAACTTAAGCCTGATGTGCTGTAAGCAGCAAAGCCCATGTGGAATCCACCAAAGCAATCATCTCCTCTACTTATACCCACGTTGTGACTGAGCTTTTTTTAAGTTTAACCAAGTTCATGGATCTTGCAGGGCTGTAGCTTGCATTCGTGTGTGAAACTGCATTTTCTATAATGGCCATAACAGTGGAATCATTAGAGGTCAGCGTTAAGTGCCACCACACTGAATTGCTGACATTACGTTAATAAATTAGGATCGCACCTTCAATTAGTATGTTTAATGGTGTTAAGACAGACAAAAGTTAACCAAGTATGTAATGGATAATAATAACAATAATTATTATTATTATTACCTTTATTTATATAGCACTTTTATACATTAAAATGCAAACAAGCATATAATATATATATATATATATATATATATATATATATATATATATATAAAATACATTAAGATTTAATTAATATAAAAATAAGTAAAATTCAATAAAATAAAAAAGGTAAAAAAAAATTTAAAAATTAAAAAAAAATAAAAGTAAAACAAAAATGGCGTACACTGCCATCTCCACATAAAGAGGACATAGAGGACCAGTTCTACTGTGGACTTTGGGTCTTCCCTGCACATGGGAAGTCTGAGCCTGGCTCTCAGCCACCCTCCCTCAGGCCTGTATTTACATCCCGCGTGAGACAAGAGCTGCATGCTGCAGCCTGCGTGGAATTTACAGCCATCGCTCACACCGTCTTAACCTGGACATCCAGCGAACGACACGTTTACGCCTGTTTATGGCACTCCCGGTGTGCGGGATGGCTTGCCGTTCCTCCAATGTGTCACAAACAGTATATTGTCACGCACTGTGGCAGAGCACAGTCTTGACATAATGCTTAGAGCTCCAGTTTTTTTTCCTTTTTAGCCTTTTTCTACACATGCTCAGTAAAACAAGCATAAAAACATTCTAGAACATGAACTCAGTCATCCAAAGCATATAAACATGGTAAAAGCAAATGTCTAGAATCACCAAACAGCCCTCTTCAAGACTAGTTATTGAGCTCTGAGAAATTAATTGATGAAAACAGCTCACTCTTTTCAACCAATCAATCAATCAATCAACCAAGCAGCTTTTATTTGGTACAGTGCCATTTGCAATTAGATTGATCCAGAGTGCTTTACAGAGCACTATTTCCAGAGGGAATTTAAAAACAACAACAACAACAACACATAAAACACAATGGTAGGCTGAATGGGAAAAACAAAAAAAGTATTCCTTGGCCCCTTGCCAAAGGTGTCTGAGATAATCCCCCAGAAATATGTGAGAACATACATGAGTTATTGATAAATGACTAATTAAGTCATTGAGTAAAAGCCATTTCCCTCCTGCACTGCACTTGCAGCTTGTGGTGTTTGAGTCATCTCATGCTGTGCACAATTCTGCCTCTCCAGGGCTGGGCCCCGCCCATAACTCCACCCACAACCCCACCCCACCTTCTCAGGTCCCTCTGGTGACATCCAGTTGGAATGAGTTTGCAAAAGTGGATTTAACAGGTAGAATACAGAGTTGCAGCTGGCGTTCATCTCCAAAGGTGAACCAAGCACTGTTTGTTCAACAGAATATAATTGATCAACCAAACTGAGAGATGGATGGTTAAACTTTTTGCCACAAGTAACAGCAAAGAACAGCCAGGAGGAGGAAGGTGGTTACTTACACGGGTCAATATATTCAGCCAGACAAATGTGAGTTCCATTTATTAATATTATTATAGTATTTACCTACAAATGTATTCACAGTGGCATGCAGACTGTAGTTTGAGTAGTATGAGGAGGGAAGAATGGTTAATTCAATTCAATTCAATTCAATTCATTTTTATCACATTTTTAACACAAGTTGTCACAAAGCAGCTTTACATTGTTCCCAGGCCTGAGACCCCCTGAGAGCAAGCCTAAGGCAACAGTGGCAAGGAAAAACTCCCTATCAGGAAGAAACCTTGAGCAGAACCGGGCTCATAGGGGGGCCCATCTGCTTCTGGCCGGCACTGGGCAGATAGAGTTACAGACAAGTTATGCAATGTACTTTAAGACATTTATGATTGACAGACAATAACAGCAGAGTTATTATAAGAATGTCTCCTAGGATGTCCAGTTCTTGGAATGCAGTTGGCTTTGATGGGCAGGGCAGCAAGGTAGCAGGACTGGAAAACGGGATGAGACGCTTGGGCTACAGCTCCAGACAGGAGCCCGGAGCAGGGATAGGAAGCAAACAGAAAACAGTGGTTAGTGGATGATAAGAATGTCAGGGATGTAGAACAGAGAGGCAGGAGAGGAGGGGCAGAGAAAAAGGTGTGCAACAAGGAAAGACCCCGGCAGGCTAACATTATGGCAGCATACCTAGGGGACGGGAGGCAAGGGACCGGCATAGTCATGAGGGCGACCCTAAGACAGTCAACACCAGATCACGGCACAGGGTCCATGAAAGCAATGACCACTTAGTCCACCAGAGACTCTATGATCCACGCCAGCACCAGGCCATGTCCCTCAGCTGAAGGATTTACTATATAGATATGTTTTGAGCCTAGACTTAAAGGTGGAGAGAGAGTCTGTTCCCCGAATCTCGGAGGGTAAGCTGTTCCACAGGAGAGGGGCTTGATAGGAAAAGGCTCTACCGCCTACAGTAGTTTTGCCCACTCTTGGAATGGTGAGAAGCCCGGCATTTTGGGAGCGAAGGGCTCTCTGCGGAAGATATGGGTGAAGAAGGTCCTTAAGATAGGGGGGGGGGCAAGCCCATTTAAAGCCTTAAATGTGAGTAAGAGTATTTTAAAAACGATCCGGTATTTAATAGGTAGCCAATGGAGAGAAGCCAGAACTGGGGTGATGTGCTCAAAGCGTTTAGTTTTTAGTTAAGATTCAAGCAGCTGCATTTTGCACCAGCTGAAGGGGTTTTAATGAGACGTTTGCACATCCTGACAAGAGGGCATTACAGTAGTCTAATCTGGATGTTACAAAGGCGTGGATTAGTTTTTCAGCGTCATTAATTGATACGATTTTTCTGATTTTAGCAATATTTCTCAGATGGAAGAAGGCAGTCCTAGAGGTGTTAGTTATGTGAGTTTCAAAGGAGAGCTCGGGATCAATAACAACACCAAGGTCTTTGATGGCTGCACTCGGGGCAAGGGAGACACCATCAAGGTCCAGTGTAAAATGAGTGAGTTTGCTCCTGATTGAATTTTAGCCTATGACCAATATTTCGGTTTTGTCCGGGTTAAGGAGGAGAAAGTTTCGGGCCATCCAATTCTTTACATCTGTTAGGCAGGCCTCCATGTTTGAAATATTCAGAGGGACATCGGGTTTGACTGATATGTATAACTGAGTGTCATCCGCGTAACAGTGGAAATTAATGTCATGTTTACGGATGATATCGCCAAGAGGCAACATGTATAATGAGAAGAGCAGAGGTCCAAGCACAGATCCTTGAGGTATACCATATCTTACTCTGGAACAAGCGGAGGATTCGTTGTTAATGGAGACAAACTGATATCGTTCTGATAAATAAGACCTAAACCAAGATAGGGCCTGTCCACTTATGCCAACCAGGTTTTCGAGGCGGTCAAGGAGGATACAATGATCGATGGTATCAAAGGCTGCACTTAGGTCTAGCAGCACAAGAAGAGAGATACAGCCATTGTCACAGGAGAGTAGAAGGTCGTTGAGCACTTTCAGGAGAGCAGTTTCCGTACTGTGGTGAGGCCTAAATCCGGACTGGAAAACTTCCAAAATGTTGTTAGAGTGTAAAAAGGCACAGAGTTGCTTTGATACTGCTTTTTCCAGAATTTTTGAGAGGAATGGAAGGTTCGAGATGGGCCTATAGTTTGGCAGGTCATTGGGATCAAGATTAGGCTTTTTCAGAATAGGCTTGATAACTGCTACCTTGAAGGGCTGAGGTACGTGTCCAGACATAAGAGAGGCGTTGATAAGATTTAATAGCGGTGTGCCAATTGCAGGCAGTAGCTGTTTTAGGAAGCCAGTTGGTATGGGGTCAAGTTGGCTGGTAGAGTTATTAGATGAATTGATAAAAGAAGAAAAGTTGCTAAATTCAATGGATATAAAAGAGTCAAAGTGCGAGGCGGGCCTAATAGACATGCCTACATAATCTGGAACGGGACTGGGAGGAGCCAGAAGTTGATGAGAATTTTTGTATTGTGTCTCTTATCTTTAAGATTTTACTATCAAAGAAGTTCATGAAGTCATTGCTACTATAAATTGCTGGTATGGTAGGGTTAACTGATGCAGGACTCTTGGTTAATCTGGCGATAGTGCTAAACAGGTACCTAGGATTGTCCTTGTTTCTCTTAATAAGGGTAGAGAAATATTTGGATCTGGTAGCTGTGAGGGCATGCTTGTAAGACTTTCCTTCCATGCCAGGAGAAAAACCTGTAATTTGGTGGAGCGCCATTTTCTTTCAAGTTTTCGCGTAGCTTGTTTGAGAGCATGAGTATGGTCGTTATACCAAGGTGCTAGCTTCTTCTCTGTGATTTTCTTCCTTTTGAGGGGAGCAACGGCATCCAGAGTTTTACGCAAAGTAGAGTCGATACTGTCCGCGAGTAGATTAATTTCAGTTGAGCTAGGGTTTGAACATAAACTAGAGGAGATTTCGTTGTGCAGGTAGTATGATGTAGGGAGCTCGTCGATAAAGGCATTTGCTGTAAGAGAGCAAAACGTGCGTCTGGAAGAAAATCTAGGCTCCGAGTATGTGAAGCACGTTAGTGGTAAATTGAAAGAGATGAGATAGTGGTCGGATAACACAGGATTGTGTGGCATAATTTCCACCTGGTTAATGTCTGCTCCATATGTGAGGAACAAATCAAGAGTATGGTTGCGGTAATGTGTGGGTTTGTCCACAGCTTGATAGAGTCCAATGGGTTCGATGATGGACAAAAATGCTGTTCTGAACGGGTCATGTTCATTATCCATATGCACATTAAAGTCGCCTACTATTACAGCTTTTTCTGTATTGATAACCGGGTCAGATAAAAAAAATTGGCAAATTCCGATAAGAAAACACTGTAAGGGCCAGGTGGCCTGTAAACTATTACAAGGGTAAATAGCTGAAATGCAGTCTTGTCAGGATGTGCAAAGCTAAGTACTAATAGTTCAAATGAATGGAAGTTGTAGCCAGGTTTAAGGGTGGCACAGAGTTTGGAGCTGTGTACAGCAGCAACGCCGCCACCTCTACCAGTAGGTCGAGGGACCTGGTGATTACAGTAACTGGGAGGAGTTGATTCGTTGAGAGCAACAAAGTCATTAGGTTTAAGCCATGTTTACAAATAAAAATGACCATTTCATAATCAGTGTGGTATTTTTTCCCATCTGTGTGGATGCGTTGACCTTTTAGATGGGTGGGAAGATAACTGAGAAATGCGTTTCACTGGAAAGGATGGAAGGGGAAAAAGAATCATCAGCTTCCACATCTTGACATGTGGCGTGTAAGAACTCAAAGAACAAATGAAGTGACCATTACCGATGGTTGTCAGATTATCTGCATATTCTGTTGCTCATATAAAGTATCTAGATAACGTTCTGACCTGGTCCAGTGGATTGACAGTGAGTCATTATGGCTGAGAAATGTTTTTACTTTTTTGTATGATTTGTATGTGGTGCGCATTTGTCCACTAGGAGGCAGTGTTACTTCTGAACCAAGTAGAAAAACTAACACCCGACCACAGATATGGGGACACTTCAGGAGGTGCTGCCTTTTAGATTCAACCTTAAATTGAATGGTTCCTGACTCGCTCCACACGGACGGACATTCACTAAAGATACTACAAACAGGACGGAGGTTCCCTGAGCCATGGCCAAAATACCAAAACACCATATAATCACCCCCCAGTTCAGCTAAATAAACCCCTCCACCTCAGCAGCTGTGTATTGAATGTTCTGGCCCCAAAATTGCTGCCATGCATCGCCCGGGTGGATGCTCCACATGATGGCAACTCACCTTGCCTGCCCCCCTCAGCCCTTAAGAGCTTTGAGATCCTTGAAAGTGATGCAAGGCACTGTATAAATACAATTCTCTTTAAGTGGAAAGGCAACAGCAAGCAACAGAACAGAGAAGCCAGGGCACTTTGAAGAACAGAGATGCCCAGAGCACAAATGGGGTCCACCGTAACAGTGAATCTCTGCAGGAAGAGCACACTCAACAGGTCAGATTTCTTTTTTTGACACACCACTTTTTAAGGGGCACCAGTTCTGTGGGTTTTTTTGGGTTTTTTTTTTTTTTATGAGAAACAATCCGCTTGCCTTGGCAAGCGTGCCCCTGAAGGATGAAAAAATAATAACAATAAAAAAAAACAGCCTGATAAATAAAGAACAAAAGAAAGAAAGAAAAAGAAGCTAGGCGTTCCAGAACCTGTGGCCCCTTAATAAAAGAATTCAAAACTGGTGGTGGGGAGTGGAGTGGAGTTTTGGGGGGATACCCAGAAGCATGTTGGGGGATATTAATCTCCAAACAGAATCAAAAAGGGTCAGCTCAGGTGATAGGTTTATTTTACAGGGGCCCTGTGTCTGAAAGGAGCCCATGCATTCAGTCCAGCCTGACTTGGGCTGGTTGCATTTCTCCGCAAAATACATCCGCTATATCCACTGCATTAAAGACATCTGACCCCTCCTGCAGAGATCCACAGTAATGCACACTGGAAACTACAGAGTAAATATATGTGCTATTTGGTGGCCCCTGTATGATTATTTTTCACTACATTTGTGTGCAGAGAAACTCAAGGGGGTGGTGTTGTTGAGGTGCGGGCTGCAATGTAACCTCAAAGGTGTTTCTTCTACATATTTGTTTGATACACTTTAGCAAGCAGAATATTTTTAATATATATTTTTACACCCCAAATGCTGTGGAGATTCTGATAGTGTAGAGGCATTTGTCTCCTTTTTGTTTGGACTGAAAGCTTATTGTTTGGTTAGATGATTCCTAGTCTGGTGTCAGCTGCTCACAGACAACCATTGTCAATCAACCAATCAAGTTTTGCCAGCACATTTGTACAATCGAGAATATAATTACAAATTGAGAATCAACAATGCAGTTGTCACAATCAGTATACATTCAGCATAATCGATTTTCCAGAAAAATCAAAAAGCCTCAAAACCCTGGCCAGTCGGGAAGAAACTGGAAAACTATTCCCTGGCCATGGGAAAGAGCAGTCGGGAGACTCCTGGAAAATAGTGGAAAAGATAACATTGGCATACCACATAAGAGGTATGAATTCATCGCAACAGTTGTGTTGCACAGCCAATGAGGTTTAGAGGGGATTGCAGGTTGGCCTCAGGAAGGTTATGAGTGGGGACTGTCTTTCATTATGCTCAGATGAAGTAGTCCCAAATATCTCAAATGAATGCAGTTGTTCCACTTTTTCCACTGAACTCCACTAAAATGCAGTCGTGAAAGCAAAAAAAATGCTTTGCAGGTCAAACTGTGAGGTCAAAGGTGGATTGAATTCAGGAGTAGGTGTCAAGCGCTTTTTCTTGATATTTTTCTTTTCTTGATAAGGAAAATCAAGCATAGCCTCAAAGAACTTCATCTTGCAGAAGTTAAGCTTGGTCTTTGAGGCTAATGGATGTTTATTCAGAGTCTTAGCAATCCGATCTTAATTTGATCCAGTGAGCAGAAAAACTTCATTCACATTTAGGTTTTGCACACTGCAGGCAAACCTGTTCTGTCCTGCAACTGTGTTTTTGGTGGATTTATTACAAGTGTTTCTGTTTGATTTGTCTTTTTGTATCAGTACGGTTCAGTAAAGAGACCGCCAATGGCTTTACGCAAACACCTACTGGACATGTTAGCTTCATCTGCAATTATGGAGGCAGACAGCTTAGACTCCAGGTTAGTGGCTGATGGAGCGAGAGGAAGCTTGGACTCAGAGGGCATTTCTGGCTTAGTGCTCAGTGGAAATAAAGACAGAGAAATTCAGGCCCAGAAACCCTTTAGCAAAAAGTTAATTTGCACAAAGCACAAAAAGTGTAACAGTTAAAATCGTCCTATTGAAAAGCCATATTTTTATGTTTAAATACCTGCAGACAAAGGAGGCAAATCTTACCTAAGTGGCACATGTACGGATTGTTCTGTGTTTGTTTGTTTTTCATAAAAATCACGAAGTTAATGAAAAAAGGGCAGACGAGGGGCATGATGATTGCTCTATTATATCGGCTGTTGGGGCCCGAGCGGGTTCCCATGGAAACCAGGTCGATTCGAGGAGCGACCGTTCTGCTGCGCTAGCGCTGCGAGTCGAGATCACCGAATCACACTTGAGCTGCATAATTTATTGCTCGTTGAGAAAATAATTATATAATTGTCTGCTTAGCGCTGTGCCCTCTGGTGGCACAGTTTTGCAGGAAGCGGCTTTGACAGAATTAACCTGGAGCTCCTGTAGCGTAGAAATCGATGTGGCTGTGTTTATATTTTAATAGGCGGCCCTGCGCTGCATGCTGAATCCCAGACCATGGAAGTTCTTATTAGACACAGAAAGCTAGAGCAAAGTTAGTGATCAAATCTAAGGAAGGGAATGGGGAGAGGAATGGAAGGGAAATGCATTTGCATTTTCTATGGTCCCCGAGTATAAATTCTAGTACGCACGCTAAATAAGCAGTTGGGAGAAGATCAGAACAGTTCACTTCCATTACTTTTAAACTTACATGCACCAACACAGAAACATTTTGACCCAGGCGAAGGTTACTCTGACAAATATTCCATCAAGCCCTTTATTCTCTGCAATATCTTCAAAGTATTTTCTGCCTTTGAATAAGCTCACCACCTCTTTTAAGTGGTCAGTGTTTTTTTAATGAATCTTCCTATGCCATGTGTTATTTTGCCATTAAGGTAATTCTTAGTGGAAGCAATACTGAGCTCCATTTGTTCTCTATATGTTTCCCATCATCCCCTGCAATGCCTCTGTGACCTCAGACCTGTGACCTCACTCGCAGTGTCGTGCCGAGGCAGGTGATTCACTGTCTGAAGAGCAGTAAAAGCCTTAGCGGCCAGAGAGAGAAAAACATGCCAGCTCCTGGTTTATAATCACCTACATAGCCAGAACTGAAAGCACTTGCTCTATTTAACAGAACTTTCCTTCACTCTATGAGCAGCTTCTGCTTTTCCCACTCTTGAATAAATGTACTTACTGCTTCCATGCACGTAATGCAGAGTTGTGTCTGTTTTGTTACCCCTCAGGTTCCCGGATATTTTCTCTTGTGTCTGCGTGCTCATCCGACATCCCTCTCGAATGCATTCTTTCCGTCTCAGAGCGAGCCTCTCCAGTCCTGACCTATTCTCTCCTCCTCTGGAGCCTGCTTCTCTTTCCCTTCCCTCATCTGCTAAAAACCTTGAAGGACTCTTTAGGCTTGTCCTTGTCCTTCTCTCCGCATGCTTCACATTCGATGGGACTCTGCGGATTTTCCTTATGTAATGTTCTTTCTTTTGAGAATCTGCTTCTTTCAGGCTTCTTCTAAACAATCATTTTCTGTGCCTTTAGTCAACTGTAGCCTTGAATGCAGCCATTCTTTGTGAGATGGTCTTCTTTCTCACTTCTTCAACCATCAGATAGTTCTTTTTCTTGCCTCTTTTTTGCTCTATCCCCAGTCTTTATTTTCTCTGTAGACCCCTTGCTGTGGTTGTATTCACTTGCTAACTATTTGTTTGGTTCATCTGTCTGTTTATCACTTTATCATACACACATTCCCCTCCCTTGAGTCCTTCTACTGCCAGGGTGGGGTATCCCACCAAAGTGTTTGTGCTCCCATCTCAAAACCTCAGACTCTGCCCTCTAGCTGCCCAGTGGTGGAATCAGCTCTCACCAATGAAACTGCTAGGTATCCCATTGTATTTCATATTCTCCACACCATACACATCTCTGAATATTAGTTTTCCTTTGGCCCATTTTTGACTATACTATGTTTTTGTTGTCATCGTTGTTTTGCAGTTCATGTCTTGTTAGTGCGCTTATATTACTCTAATCTCACTCTCCAATAACAAGGAGCATAAAGGGTTTATGAATTAGCTTCTATGTAAAGCACAGTCCACTTTCCTGATTTCCAAAGCAAGATGTCAAATGTCTAGATTTCCAGACAGAAAATGAGTGATACTCTACAAATGTTGTTGAGGCAAAATACTGCTATAAATAATTCATACAGAATTACCATATCGTTATTCAGATACCCTTCCATGACCATTGTCCTTTGAAAAGCTCTTCCCTGTAGCATACTAAAGTTGTGCTTCAAAAGGCATCAATGTTTATTTAGCTGTAGGGCTTAGGCACCCTGTCCAGGGCAACACAGGATTCAAACTGGCAACCTCAACTTCTTCTGGTTTTCCATTTTGCCAACCACGCCACATTGGCATCCTGGTTCCATGGTAGCGAGGACAGGCAAGATTGCTTAGACTTTGGCTTCAGTCTCTTCACGCTTTTAATTGCCATCTATCTACTCAAAAGCCTGTTTGTTTTTTTGTGAGTTCAGTCTCGTTTTTAATCACTCACACACTGGGGGTTGGGGCACGGGACAGGGGGAGGATGGCAAATAGCCGCGGCACTGTGATAATTGTCATCGTCTTTTTCCTCCCCGCCTATTGGTTTCCCCCTGCCTCGGCTCTGATCTCTCGCTCTGGCAGAAGAAGCAGCTGTCGCATCCTCGGGGTAATGATGTAACGCACTTGTCTGAGATCTAACACCGGGAATGTTTTGGAGAGCAAACAAACTAATAAAGCTCACTGACTCATTCCCCGAGAGACAGACGTATTGTTTTAATCATTCCTGTGCCCCCTCCCCCACCCCCACCTTTTAACACAGAGCAATGGAAACAATCAATGAGATGTTCTTTTGACAGAAAAAAGAGCAATTCTGTGAAGAGATTTTTTTTTCTCTTTAAATCGTGTTCTAATCTGTGTTTTTGATCACTGTCCTATGTCGGTATGTTACACATGAACTACTTAATGAATAAAATCTTTAAATCTTTGAAATGATGAAACAGATACAGCATGCTTACAAAAATGCTTGCTCCATTCAGTGCACAGAGTATGAGGAAGCAGTTCATTTTAACATTGCATAACATTTTAACATAACATTCATTTTAGCATTACTGTTAATATATACAGCATTCTGAAGCCATTGAACTGATTACTGTCAATAAGGAAATTATTACTTCATGTTAATGAAACCCTTGCTCCTACATAAGTGCCGGTTGTCATGATGAGGTGAGCCTAGTAAGTTCCAGATTATGGTTGTATAAAGGGAGTAAAACCACAAAATAAGTAATTATCAGGAGTCATATTAAATACCTATTTTTCTATTTCAGGTCACAATCTAATATGGAAGATTAAGAGCTCAGAATTCTATTTCTATTTCAGATTCTATTTTGTCAAACAAAGCTACTGTATCAGCATTGAACTACTTGGTAACACAAGACAAATCAGTCTTAACTTTTTGCTAGAACCCATTACTAAAGCTTCAATAATGCCATAAAAGAGGAGGCCAAATTGCCAGATTGAAAAAGTTCCACAGAAGGTAATGATGCACACTGGGTAAATGTTAATGTAACAAAAGTGTATAGTGTGGCCATATGCACACATTCTCAGTCTGGCAACCTCAGTTCCCACAGCAACAGGTATTAACAGCAACGCATGCTATGCTAAACATTGCAGGTGTTTTTTTTAAACTTGTAATTCAGTTATTAATGCATAACGTGTTATTGAGTCTTTGTAATGTCCTTTTTCATGCATAAAAACTAACTTAAATTATTTAAATTACCCTAAAATATCTGATCAAATAGCATATTCAAATGTAAATTAATGCAATATAAAAACAATGCTCTGATCCGGGATTTGGAAACTTTACAAGTTGAAATGTCAAAACCACACTTTGTGCAGATTTAGTTCTAACCTTCTCAAATGGCAAATACCGTGCTGTCAAGTACTTAGCAGGGCCTTCCAACGATGACATTTACCATGACGAGCCCCTCATTACCTAATCCAATCGGTGCGCGTTCCCGCGCTGAGCTGGCCTGCTCCCCCCGATGGACAGACTGTGGCTGATTGTCACAGTGACTTTTGCACTGACTTGCGAGAGCAGTGAATGTGCTCAGCACCCACTTGCTGTGTGCACGCCAGGGCATTCATACACAGGGCATGGCTTTGTGTGACCAAATCAGAATCACATTATGGCC
The DNA here is from genome assembly GCF_013368585.1 of Megalops cyprinoides. NCBI lineage: Eukaryota > Metazoa > Chordata > Actinopteri > Elopiformes > Megalopidae > Megalops > Megalops cyprinoides. The sequence continues at coordinate 26,096,887 of NC_050599.1, read as the reverse complement.
TCTCGGTTTGCCTGAGAAAGTTTTCACTCAAGCAAGAAAAACATAAGTAAATAAATGCAGAAATACAAACTCATTCTGCACCAATCCTGCATAACCCTGCAGAAGTGCTCATGGTGGCAGAATTGTAGATATTATCTATTGTATATTTGGATTTAGAAACTGTGACTGATGTCAGATTTTTTTTTTTTTTTAATAAAAAGATTCCCATTTCTACCCTGTAAAGCTGACATACAAAAAATAACCAGAGTTTATTTGCACTTTCTTGATTTTTTTCTGATGTGTATTAGACATGTAGACAGTAAATACAGTGACATCAAATGCAGTTACCAGACAGACAGAAAAGAACAGGAAGGAAAAGATAATGAGGCTCCTTAGAAATGCTCCTTCAAGGCGAGCTGGAGAGTAGCAGCATTCCAAAGCCCTGTTTTACAGATGACACTTCTGGTTCCCAGTTTAAGACTGTACAGCGGCACCCATTTGACATGACAGACAGATAGAGGTCACTAAGGGCTAGGAAACAGAGAAAATACATCTGCACAGTAGGACAGGAATATTGCTGCAATAGGAGAGCAGGAGGCAAAACTAATGAAAACCCAGTGGAATTTCTCTGGGGGAGCATTCCATTCATGACAAAGTCAGAGAGGGGCGATCGAGACATAAAGCAAGTGGCATTTCATCCCACCATGACCATAGGTGGAAATCCATCCCCGCACAGCGAGAAACCCTCACCCTGCCGAATACGAGCAGAGACAGGGCCGCCTTTGACGTGCGGATGCACTCAAGCACAGCATTCACAGTAAACTCCCAACAGCATGCGCAGTCCATACACAACAGCACACCGTGCTGTATATGAAAGTCATTAACGAGAGCACACCAAGCGAGAAACTGCTCCCAGGATCCATGTAATTTAATTGTAAATAAAGAAGCACAGATGCCAGAACAGCTGAAGCAACCGTGAAGCTTTTCCCTTTTTTTTGCCTGCAGCCATTAAAAAAGAGTTTATTTGACTGGAACATGACTGGTTTTGCATGGCATCCGTTAAAAGCTCCGGCTGCACGTTGCGTTTCTGCACGGCTGGTCCATAGACGTGCGAAGGCTGTTAAAAATAGCTGGGAGTAATTGGAACCGGGCTGCGGGCAGGAGGTCTTGACACAAGTGAGCAGGGAACGGGACACAGATGTGACATCACTGAAATGCCGCTGAGGGGGAAGTACCATGGAGCTACAGCAGATTATTCACACAGATTACTCCTGGGCAGACCGAAACATTTAATGAGTGATGCTTCATGGGATGATGTCAAATATTGCTCCAATTTCAATGTGTAATGTGCAAATACAGATGAAGGTACTACAGCTAGTCTTTTGGGTAATTCTTCTTATTGATTCAAACAGAGTCCATGGTTCGTAGATGTCCTGGCTGAATTTTCATTTCATTTCCTTCTTAATTTGTTTAATTAACAAGGGGTTGGTTTGTATCAACTGGTAGCAGCGTCACTAGCAGTAAAGATACATTTTTTTCCATCCAGCTATTAAATCAGTAGGGATTCAATCACCACTTGTCTTTAATTTGAAGTCACAGTGAAATGCAAGTGGTACTCTTTTTCTTGCAAAGCTCAGCAGTCACTAGCATTAAGGGAAAAACATGTATGTTTGTGGTGAAAAAGTCAAGTCAAGGACAAATATTGGTTGGACCCAGGCTGTGTCTGTATTAAGCAACAGCACACATGCACACACAGTGGAACTTCATAGGGTCAGGGGCACAAGCATGTGATGTGGGATTTGAACAACTGTGCACACGCTATTTTCTGCTCTGTGATAGAGGAATTGGCCCAGTCCCCACACCACAGGGAGAAGTTCTTATGCAAAGGATGTGCGAGCAGGGGCATCCCATGATCAAAAGCAGTCACCGAATGCAAAAGAGAGAGCACCAAGTACTCTTCAGCACAGTGAACTGCAGTACACACAGTTCCTTTCTCTTTTATCCTGACACATCACTGAAACAATGACTGCATGATGTGCAAGTGTGTATTGGTACAGTTAGAACTATACAGTACTGTGTCAGTTTGTTTTGCTTCTCCCATTGTGGCCAGGGTAATCAATAAGCTTTGCAGAACAAGCAATAATGTCAATCAAATTCTGGCTACATGCCATTTGGTTACCTGCATGCTGGAAAGGGTCTTCACAGATATTTTATTGTACCAGGTCTAGGAGGTTCCAGCTGGTGACAGGAGGTCACAGTGGTGTCGGCATTCCTGTGGATGTTCTATTTTAGGGCACACCCATTTGAGAATGTTCACAATGAGCCACAAATCAAAACACTTGTTGCTACTACAATGGCAGAGACAGAATTTACAGTGTGACTTACACCAGTCTGACTATTGTGTCAGTGTAGAAAGAATCTGTGGCAGCACTGTGTGCAAGTAATGATTCGTGTGTACAAGAGTATTTTTGATCATAACTGCCCCCCATACATTTTTGATTTTCTTTGACAGAAATTTCTGTCAATTGCATAGTAACCAAGCTGTTTTATGTATATATAGGAATCTCTCCACGGGGTAATTCCAAACATGTTCTTAACTAACCACAGAATATCTAAGAAACATGTTTATGGAATGTTGGGAGCTCCAGTCACTGAGGGAGGAACTGGGTCTGAATGATGTATTCTGCTGAAAAAGCAATGGAATCGGCTTCTACTTCCCCTAAACAAAGGTGTAAGGAAAGGGTTAACATTCAATTTGCAGCCCACATCGAAGTCAAACAAACACACTGCAAGGAGAAAGGATTGTTACTGCACACAAAGAAGAATGCACAAAGAACCAGGGGTTGCAGGTCACACAGGCTCCTTTAGGCACATGTGAACAATGCATACAATGAAATCTATAATAATATAATGCTGAGCTACATCTTCATGTTGGTAAAAGGGTCATATCTGAAGGTTGTGCAAAACACAAAACTCTCAAAGGAAATCAAACCTGTGGAACAATTAACGAGCGTGGGAATTTTGTAAAGCATGTTTGTGAAATGTTTGTGTCAGACCTCAGTTTCTCCAAATTTTCATTGGTACAAATAGAATAGTTCACCAAGATTTTGCACAATTTCATAGGGCATATTACAAGACTTTGAGAAGAATTTAAATGTGCAAGTAGCCTTGATCAGTCAACAGCCTGAGGTTAAGGTGCTGTTGAGTCTGATTATATTTCTCTGAGCTGATATGTTTGTTATATGGAAGAGAAAAATAACAAACTGAACTAAATTTAGTGGTAACAATTATTTTTATACTGTAAAATATCAAAGTTAAACAGGAAGGCCTATTGGCTTAGCTGTAAATGTATGTGTGAGCACGTGCTCTGTGTGTGGTGCACTAAAAGAATAATATACCGTGAGTGATAAGGGTACACTTGAGCAGCCAAATTTAATCTGTCACTTTGTAAAACATGGCATTGTTTTCTGCCGTGGCTTTCAGCAGTCACTTTGAGAAGCGAGGCAATTATGTGTGATTTCCATCACCCAGACCTCCTGCCTTGTCACACAAGAAAGCAGGAACTTCAGCCTTAATTCGGATTGTGAGGGTGCCTTTAGTCCTCTGCCAGACCCCTCTGTTTCTGTCTCTGTTTCTCCCTCTCTCTCTCCGCCTCTCTCTCTGTGTCTCTCTCTCTCTCTCTCTCACACACACACACACACACACACACGCACACACGCACACACACACACAGAGGCTTGCTCACTTTACTCACTCCCTTTCCCCTCCTGAATGACTCTCTGAGGTGCCTGTATGATAATGGTAATCCTGCTCCAGATTTCCCTCACAACAGAAATGCAATCAGCTTAGAGGCGAGCTTAAATAGCAATGAGCTGTTAGTCAGCTCTCCGTACAGAGGCACTCCATCAATCCAAGCAAAACAAAAAGAAATGAAGAAAACTAGCATAACATCAAGTGCACTTACATTTGAAGCCTGGCTAAGAGGCACACGGTTATTAATGTGTGTTGAGGAAATTGTAGTTTTGCGTAACGTAGCCTTACGGCACTATGTTGGCACTGGGAGTTTTCGGAGATCGAAAATGGAGGCACTGTCAGCCTTTAGAGCTGCTGCTGTCATGCAACCAATGCCATTCTGTCCCCTTGATTAGTCAACGATGGTACTCTGCCAGAGTGAACTCAGGACTGTGGACAGCGTATTCATGGAAACTATGACAAGGCCTTTGTGGAGTCGAGCACCATGGACAGCATAGTCCCTCGGTGCAGCCCTTGTGTAGTTCAGCACCTTGGACAGCACAGCTACTGTAGAGTTCAGCACTTTGAACAGTGCAGCCCCTGTAGAGTTCAGAACCTTGGACAGTGCAGTTCTGGTAGAGTTCAGCACCTTGAACAGCACGGTCCCTGGGACTTGCAAATTCACTTGACACTCAGGCTCTGGGTAGCAACCAAGGGACAGTGGTGCTTGGCGGGGTTTGATTTCCATTGATAACTTAAAAGCTGAAGCACCCATAAAGTGATGCAGTGCTCAGGCAGCATTTTGATTCACAAAAAGCAGCCCTGCAGTACTGATTTTTCAGGCTGCATGCATACATGTTGAAAATGTGTTTCTGTTCTGGACTCGGAGTGGTGAGTTCTCTGTTACCACAGTGGAGCTCTACTGCCTCCTGTAGGAGGATCACAGTGCCAGCACAACAGCACTCACTTCTCATGTCCAGACCTAGTAATCATTTTTTTTTACTTCTGACATTTCACCTTTTTGTAGGAGTAGGTGGCTGGATGATGTATTATTATAATTTTCTATGATCATACAGCTTTGAATAAATTATCCCCTGCTAGGTTTTAAAAGAAATGTCATTTTCGTGATTTGAATGCCCATCCTCTATCAGAAGTCTCCTTTTCCTATGACAGATGACAGTGGAGACATTTCTGTTTCAGCAGCCCACAAGCTTACACAGTTCTCCTGCATGAAAAGAGCTCCATTGCTATAGGAGGACCAGGCAATGAGCCCAGAGTCTGGTGATATGGGACCACCTCTGACTGAAGCAGAAATGAGCAGCTCCACACCTGCCAAGAACAACAAATTTATCCAACGGGAAAATATGTATATGACATTAACAGGGGCGTTGATGTGGAGATATTATGAAACATTAACTGTTAACATGCAAACATGCAACATGCGAACGAAACACAGGCCCACCTGTCCATGCAGAAACGCTGTGAAAACGCTCCTGCAACATCAATGCAGCGCAGTCACACGCACCTGCCAAGGGCTGTCCGTCATCCACCGCCCGTAATCATTTTGATCAGGCTGGTTTGGTATTCCGGCAATGTCTGACGGCTCAGATAAATATTTCACGAAAGCGGGCCGTTGCAGCGGCGTGTTCACCGACGGCACAAAGCGTCGGGGTGTCGCCTCCGCCGTCAAAGTCAGTTCATTTCTCAGCGGTAACGCGCATCACGGCCTTCTTTGATAACCTGCCTGGATCGCAGTGCATTCCGCCCGCAGAGCCCACAGAAGCGACATCGCACAGAGATGGCGGAGGCGCGGTTTGAAATTCCGATTATTAGTCAGGGCTGACGCAGCACGACTCAAAACACCATGGAGGAACATCTCCTGGCATGAAAATGTATGTTTCATTTTTCTTTTTTGTCCCCTCTCCCAAACATGTCATCTCTGGATGTGTGGAACCTAGTTTTCAATATCATTGTATGATTAGTTTTCATACCAGTCAACGTGATTAAAATATGTTCTATAAATATTGTATTTTTTATAGTTGATGATATTGGCAAATAACAGCCTATTCTTCAGGCTATTATTTTCCTGTTTCAGTGAACGTTTCAATTCAGGAAGTCTTCTACATTTTAATTATGTAGAGTACTCCAGCTTACGCAGATAATACGTTTGTAGAGTACGCAGAGAACAGAATGTCCCACAGGAAAGCAAATTACCGGCCAAGATAGCTGGCAGGCCATATTTTATGAACCTATGGTGCCAGTGTAACTGTCCCTGATTGACTTCAGATTTCAAGAAAAGTAGCTGATGTTGAGGTGAAGGTGGCAAACCAGTGCAGAATGTCTACCAGTGCTTTTAAAAACAGGTGCATTAGTGAGCCATGTTGTGACAGGCACACTGTGGTCAAACGCTGTTATCCCAAGTGTGATATGGTTGCAGAGTGCACTTTCTGGACCACCCCTAGTGTGCCAGTTCTGTGTGTGCTGTTATTTTGTGCCACATTATTATTTTGCACTGATGTGATGCAGTTTTGCTCATGTAAAGATCTTAATGGCATTCATGTCTCTATAATAAACATTCTGAGCCACAAAATAGTCTTTCATGCCAAAGGTCACTTTCTGCGAGAAAGCCCTTGAAGAATCCATATAATGATTTGGCTTATGTTCCCTCCCTTGAGTGACAAACGAAGTCATTATCAAGAAATTCAAGGTTTCAAAGTCTTTCTCATTGGTGGGCCTGATTGATTGTTTGATTGATTGCTTTCCCAGATGTCTTTATCCAAGGTTATTTAAAGAGCGTTTGAAAATACAACTGGCAGAATAAAACTAGATAATGAAAAAATAGAACCAGTAGTAGAATCCACCGCTACCTTCCAGGCATGAGATGACACAGTAGCAGAGACAACGAAAGACATTTTTTTTTTAACTACATGAGGCGACAGCGCTGTCTCTACAACCAAACACAAATCCTCAGGTGTAAAAAATCCAGCCCGGATCATAATACTAGCTGCCAACCATCTGTGCAGTCTACAAGCTAAGAAGATTATCTAAAACAGTCAACAGGTGTGCGCAAGTTGACAAAAAAAGTGAAATGAAATTTTTAAGGTTCTCTATTCAACATTCTAACTTGCAGCATTGAAATTATACCATTTTTCTGTGTGTGCAATTGTGTCAATTATGTTCCTGGCCTCAAAATGCATCACATACCGAGGGTGGGGATTCACCATCAGTGAGACACATTGTGAGAGATCAGAATTTTGTTCCTTTAGGAGCATTCTCTCTATTGTGTACCAGTTCAGTCAGGCAAACATGAAAAGGGGGATACAGTCCATTTGTCTGCTTTGAATGAATCTCTTCAGTTCAAAAAAAAGAGAAAAGAAACAACAATGTATTTGAAAAAATGAAACAAATATTGTGCTTCTTGTGTGTGGTTTCTCGATTGTGTCTCTTTCTTGGAGGCTTTTCCCTGCATCTTTTTGTGAAAACATTTATGAAGGTGTAAAGTCATCTGAGGAAAGTACCACACTCAAAACAGGCTGCAGATTGCTTGATTCCTTTAGTACCTGACAGCGCTTATTCATTCATACCAAAAGCTAAAAACATTTTTTTTTGTTTACTGCCATTATTGCATTTCTAAAGTGAAAGGGTCGGAGTGGAATGTTCCAAGGTTACAAAAGCAGGTCTTTTCTCCAGAAATGAAGAGCAGGCTTTTTGCTGTAGACTGCAGCAAGTGCTGTAGCATCTCGCAGATCCAGAATGGATTGGCCTCAGACTTCCAACACAAAGGTCATCCGTGTGGCTTTCTGTCACAGCTCTGATGGGATGGCATCTGATCTATTCCACAATCAAATGAACTAAGGGCATTAGCACTGACAGTTAGCTGGTCCCTGAAGGAGGAAAAAAATATCCCCCCTCGGAAGATGCTGGGTTTCTGATGGGGTGAAAAGGCGTGCAGCTCAGCACACATCCGCAAACCTCTGCTCTAATTCTGGCTATCAGGTCCTGATAGATTTCATAACAGCAGATGCGAAAGTTACTCTGTGGCAAAGTGAATTACTTCTCTTTGACCTGGTCTTCAGAATAGGGAACGACAGTGTGAACGGAGTTATGGGAATTCTGTGTTCTCTCTAAGTAAATGATCGTTCAAGCGGGGCCAGATGGAAGCAACTGAGGTGTGAGTGTCAGAGAGGTTCGGTGCTCATTAAGCACAAAGATAGCAGCCACGCAATCTGCATGATCTGTTGGAACCATATAGCTCTCAAAAGTATCTTAAGGTTGTTCTTCATTTCGTCTTCATTCACTTGCAGCATCCACATACACACACACACACACGCACGCACACACACACACACACACACACACACACGCAGGTTAGATCCTGCCTGCACACCTAAATAAGGTAGGATAAATGCTTGGGCAGGCAGGTCAAGGTTTCAGAAGAGATGGTCTAGGTCACAACACCAGAAAGTACAAAAAAAAACCTATTCCATGCTTGTGAGGTTACAAAGGGGGAGCTTTCGTTCTTGAGAGTCTATAGTTCTATAGTCTATCTTTAAGTCTGTGAGAGTTGTTCTTAAGTTTGGACGAAGAATTTAAGTTTTACCTTCCTTCAGTATTTACACCTCAAAAAGTTTGATTCTTGCTAAAATTACAAAACTGTTATTTAAGAAACACATAAGTGTATGCCTAGCATGGTCCTCTTTCTCAATGTTAAGGATATATGCATCAGGGACATTCAGGGCTTTTCATATGCAAAGGAGAGTACTTTTCTTGTTGTTGAGGAAAAAAGGAGAGTATGTACACGTATGTACACAGGAAGACGGGCCTCTTGAATTTTGTAGGGCTGTTTATGTTGGCACAAAACCACCAAACCTACTGCAAACAAGTATATTTGTACCGGAACTCATAAATCTCTTGCATGAAAACCTTATTAAATAATTACTTGTACAATGTGTGGATTGGACCCTTGCCTAAGAGGATAGCACAGCCTAAATACTGCGTGACTATGGAAGCTGGGCCAGAGATAAAGCCACTGCCAGTTAGCTGCTGGAGGTGAAGCTTGTCGAGGAGATGCACAGGTCTGCTTTGCAGCAATTCAATAGGTTACTCTGCCCAATAGGTTGTTCTGATGTGTTCTCGTGGTAGGTTCCTGCTTGATCCTTTGCCCAACTTCACTTTGCATGCACAGGGAAGAGATGCCTAAAGAAGCCCCTGTCACATCTCATACCTCATCCTGTTACAGTTTGTGTTATAAGGCTTTATGTAGTTCCAGAGTAGGAACCATATGGACAGTGTTACCCTACATTCTGCCAATTGTATTAGAAGCAATCTGAGCTTGATCCAGGTCTCTGCCCTTGTTCTGTGGATAACACATTTATAGACTGCCCTTAATTATTTATGGAAGCTCCATCTTTATTTTTCATGTGGTTCAAAAACACAGAAATCCTTGAGATTAGATTCGATGGAGAATAGAGCCATTTCAAAATTAAACAGCGGAATGCATTATTCAAAGCATCTCTTGGTGCTGGAATCAGATGGTGCAATTCTGTTGTGATAGAGCTGTTTATAACTTGGAGGCAAACACACACACAGAGGGAAAGAGCGACTTATCTTCCAAGCCACCTGTTTGATATTCTGAAGCAGGGCAGCAGAAGTGTTCTCCAGAGTTTAAAAGGTGTCCCCTGCTTTCTGAGGGGAGTAAAGGGGAATGTTGGAGCACAAGGGACAGAACCTAAACTGTACAGTTTATGAGGGAGCCAGCAGGAATGGGTCACAGATTGCAGCTTGAAGGGGGAGTGCTTTTGTCTGTGTCCCATCAGCACAGCGGGTTTAGGGAACCATAATACAACTACTTTCAAAGCACAACCCCCCCCCCCCCCCCCCCCCAGGCTCTTTGCCTCCAACATGGCCTCTCTGAATCTCCTGTAGACCTTTTTCAAGGGCTTCTTCAGGTCTCCATTGAAAATGTTACACTCTTTTGGTAGGATGAAGACATGGTGGCCTTTTGAAGTTCTGCCACACGCTTACAGTATTCATATCAAATGCCATTTTCACCATCCACTGTCAGGGCACAGGCACGGACTCAGACCAAGCAAGCACAGGTTTCAAGGGCTTTATTTGGAATTGTTTGGCAAGTTCGTAGTGGCAGTACAGGCAGAGTCAAAAAACCGGGAAGGCAGTCCAAGGCAGACACAAACCAGGTGCAGGGATCAGAGACCGGAACAGGCTGGGTCCAAACCAGGTAGGCAGGCAGATCAGGTGACCAAGGCAGGACGGCAGGCAGAGACAAAGTACAGGAACAACAGCACAAGAAACAAGGCAGGAACATAACAGAGCAAGCACTGAAACAAACTGGCCACAATAGATAGATATATGGGCTGACGAGGAGATGGGATGAAGGTGGGCAGGCAGGCAGGTGGAGGCGATCAGGAAATCGGGTCGGCGGGGACAGGGCGGAGAGCGGGGCAGGGCTGGAACACATGGGAACAGTAAACAAAAGCATATGGACGACACTGACAGACAGGGAGAACACCAAAACAACAGCTAGGGGGCCAGAGTACTGACATCCACAATTGTTGTGGTATGCACATGTATGCATTCATAGTACTGAAAATGCCACATGGCTGAAATACCTTATTCACCACAGATTATGATGATGAAATGCTCGTGTGAAAACACTGTCACAGCTTCACTATAACCTGTAAACCACTGGCTCCTCTGAATGTGGTCCTCATCACACAAAGATCTCTCCTCTCCTAACTGGAGTAGGTCAAATCACAGGCAGCTGCCATTGCTAAGAATGATCTTCTAATAGGTTTGAAGAGTAATCTCTATGTGTGTGTCTCTCTTGTCCTCCTCCTTGTACTTACAGCAAGGTCCCAAGCAACAAAGCATGAATGTTATATCACTAATATAACATCCTTGTGCAGGTCAATTCTGCTATAGCACAGTTGTGCATACTCCCAGTTTATAGCTGACTCATTCTCACAAGGGCATTCAGTTCAGAGTTTTTGCTCAGAAAAGAAGTGTCATTTTCCTGGTTAGTGAGGAAACAGGCATGGAATGGGAGGAAAAAATGTGAAAAGGTGAATTTGAGACCAAAGTCAATTTTTGTAAGCCCGTCATCATTGTACATAACTAACATAGGAGAGCTGAGTTTCTAAAAAAGAAAACTTTGTTCTACCTCAAAATGAAAATTTTCATCATGGCCTGGATTGTTTTCATTATTTTCCCAGTTTTGGTGAACAGCCATGTTTGCTTGCCCCAGTATAAAACAAATAACACTCTCTCTTCTTCTTCTTGTATTTAAAACTCATTATGAAACAGTTTTGCTAAGTTTGGAAATCTCCAATGGCTTGAAAATAAGAGTTTTAAAAAATCATAAATGTGGAGGAAAAACTGCCGGTTGTTGTAGACAGAGAGGGAATTTGACGGCTACAGCTGGATTTAAAAAGGACACAAAGGCATTAACCAGGACTGTGTCCTGTGGAAGCCCCCTTAGCAATCCCCAGCTCTCATGCAGTTTGTACAGTGCATTCCAAATGGGCCGGGACTCTCCCTTTGCTCACCCGTCGGGCCTTCCGGGACGTGTCCGTCTGTACTGTGAGCCTGTCTTTATTCAAATCCTCAGTGCGCCCTCTCCGTGAAACCCTCCTGTCCACGGTGTCTCGAAGGTAAGCCTCTCAGTGCTCTCAGAGAACATGGGGGCTTTGATTGCTCAGGCTGAGCGCGCTGGCCTAATCCCGGCTCTTGGAAACACTTTTCTTGGTTGGGTGCCGGAAAAGTTTCCAACTGCTGCCAAGGCATCTGCCAAAAGTGATTGATGCCACCACCGATACAGTGTAGCAGCTGCTAGACTGCACATGCTGACCTGAGGCAAGCCTCAGCATCCAAACAGCACCCAGACGAACCCAAACAAGCCAAGCCCTCAGACACCAAATTTGCATAGTGACTGTTTGACCTTAGGACCTTTGCCCAAAATCACATGTAAAACCAAAACATGAATTAGAATTAGAAATAACCAAAGGCTGACATTCCAGGTATGCGGTGGGACTGGGAAGACTGGGTTTCTTTCTTCAGTACCTCATTCAACTTTAGAATCTGAACTTCTGAGAGCATCTTGTAATATCCCATTATCAAGAGCAGCAAACCTGTGTCAAGATTTTGCTGAGCGATGGCAGCAAGATTTCCCCAAAGCACCAACAAGAAGGTGCTTTAGAAGTTGAGAGATGTGAGGCTATCTGTAATGTGCTGTCAACATGTCCTTTATCTTTCTATCTATTTCATATTTTGCACTGAATTTCTAGCCTGTTGTCTATGATGTGTCACAGGTCACACAAAGCCAAAGAAATTTGTTTCATATTAGTGAAATGCTGCTTATGTGACTTAGTTTCAAAATTAAACTACCGTTGCCTAAATACACATTTGAGACTGAGAATCATGTGCCTGAATTCCTATGAGGCAGGCCAATTATATTTTCTGAACATGGGGCTGCCAAAACCCCCAAAATAGAGGAATAACAACCACTTTTTACAGGCTCAGCGAGGCCAGTATTTGTAGGCCAGTACGATACTGCTGGGTCAGCTTATACCCCCGCACACACAATTGGTGCAAAATGTCAAGAACCATAGAGTAGTTCAGTGATATACAATGACAAATGTCCTCTGGCTTTTTTAAAATTGATGAGTAGCATAAAGATTTGCAAAAATTCTAACACCTGCTTATTTTTACTGACACAAAACTTTATGCTTTAACTGTCACATTAACGTTGGTGTTGGGTGAAGGACTGGGAAAAGTGGAACCACAGGCATGTGTTCTTAGAATGTCTACCTCTTATTTTTCAGTGGGGACTGCAGTACTTCCTACACAGAATGCATCTGCTGTAGAATTTGATCTTTAATCCACCTCACCGGGAAAGAAATCTAACAATCAAATACTTCTGATTCACTGAGGTTTTGCATTAGCCCCTCTGTCTGCATTCTGAGTGGAATCAGGTGAGCACTCCAGTGCTGGGGGTGGAAGTGAAAGGGCCCATACGCCCTTGACAGCATTGAGCAGGGAGCACTTTAGAGCAGGTACCAATGTGAGCCAGCATCAACCAATGGTCAAACAAATTATTTTAGTGAGGAGCCGTTACTATTAACCTGCTTGCGCCTCATGAGTCAGTTTGTTGAATGTTTCTTGCCTTGGCGCCAAGGACGATTGCCTTTGAATGGCTGTTGTGTGGTCCATTTCCTGCTGTCAACATCTCAGCCTGCATCTCAAGGCTCAGCGTCTCACAGCGCCATTGTTAGAAAGCACTTTGAACAGAAGCAGTTTGCAGTCATGAGTTTGCCATGCCTAATAATGTCCAAGGCCAGCGGGTGCAAATTCCTCCACAGCCCATTACAGCTGCATGTAGGCAATATCTATCACAGCTGTTTTCTCAACACACAGAGGCATTGCTAATATTCACTTCCAAGGCCGTTTTCATCGATGAGAAATGGGTACCAACTAGGATAGTACTAGATGCTGTAGGTCCACCATGCTGGTAAATGTTTACCTGTGCAAGGCTCTTGCCTGTTGGAAAGGGAAATTAATTCTCCAAAGTTAAGAAGCAAGGGCCCATGTCTGGCAGTAATGAGCAGAGCAGCATGTTGATATGAATGTCATTCCTGCACGGCTACATATGAACAGAGAGGTTTCCTATTTTCAATTAACCTGGGGTTCCCTCAAATGGCAAAGGAAGCGTTCACGTTTACATCTCAGCGTCCACGGAGGGTAAAACGGACCAATTTGTGCAAAACCTTACCTTGGTGACTAAACACAGAGAATTGTTCTTGACTCATCAAACACAGTGTGATCCTTGCCATCTGACATGTAATGGCAGAATTTAAATATGTCATTCCTGGCAAAATTCTTATTGCAGCCACATGCAGGGCATGCAACTGATGGTATCTGTGCCTCTGAGTCTCAGGCAATGAGGGAAGGGTGACCGCAGCATGTTATGAAACCTTGGATGTTGACCCTCAGTGTGGGGTCGTGAGATACTGTTGGAAATTAATTCCACCAGGAGGCAGAAAGAAATAACAAGCTGAGAAGAACACTAATGGTAACTGGAGTTCTAACAGCAAGCTCATTTAATGCAGTTTTATTGGCTGAAAAATTGCTCTAAATGGGGATGTGATGTATGTGTTCAACTAATTAAATGATGCATTGTTCACAATCCACTTTTTTCACATTTGTGCTTAGTGGACGTCATTTAAGAAGGAGTCAATTTATCAGATCTTTTGATGTCCTGCCATCACTGTTATCAGGAGAGTAATTACCATATTACTCGTAACAAAGAGTTTAATTATATTTTAAGCTAGTTAACTACTAGTAAAAATGTAACTAAGAAGTCCCATATTATTATGCCTTGGAGATTGAAGTGAATAGGCTATCAGGAAATCCACTGCTGATACTGATTTAAAACTAGTCTGAATCTCATTTGATTTGTGGATAATTATGTCAATAGGTTGGATTACTTCAGCTCTTCAATCTGCCTAATTATCGAATGTTTATAAATAGTATGTGATAACAGTATGAACTAGTCTTTCAATTAAACATGACTCATGTCATATTTTGATCATGAGAATTTATCTAATTCCCCTGATGACTTTATGAATACTGTACACCCTCTGGTGAAGATAAATATCTGATAATAAATACTCAGGCAGCTTCTCACTTTAAAATAGTCTAAAAAATGCATTCATGTATCTGACTCATCAATGCTGGGTATTTGAAGCCGTACTGTGAGATTGGACTGTGATTGAACGACCATCCTTTTAAAAATGCTCTGAATCAAATTCACGGTATTGAACCAGGTTCAGCACAACTGTCTGACTGATGTATCTCTCCAAAGATTAAATCTCTTTAATTTCTTCAGTGAGAAAATAGTAAAACAGGAATAAAAGTATGCTCCTTACATTGTGGATTTAATTTTTTACCACATATTAAGAAAAGAACAGTAGTTCATGTGTATTTTATTTGGTAGCTGGGAAGGTCCTCCAAAGGTCAGACATAAACAAATTCTCTCTTAGTTGTTGAATAACGTAATGCACCTCCCTTCATAGGTCTAGCAAAGAACTGGCTTAGTCAGGCTCCATAAATATATAAAAGCAATGGAACACCTTGCTTATATTAAGAAAAGAGGCATTCTTCAATGATTCAAAAGGTACTGCCTTGAAAAAAAACAGCATCTGGCAATTCACTGTGGAATCTCCCGAGTGTCTGTCAGCGGAAGGCGGTGAAGTAGGGACACAGCACATGTCCTCACGGTACGGATATAGACCAGCTGATATGGGACAGTTTGAGGAGGAGAAAGTGTCAGGTATTTTAATGTACCGCGGTGCACTGAAGTGTACTATTTGGATCTGCTTTTAGTCCACATTGAGCCGTATCTAAAATGGCAGCCTCCGGAACGGCTTGTCTCCTCCAGCCGCCTCCTTTTCGCACCCACTGCAGGAGGTCTGGACCCAAGAAAAGCAGCCACTGAAAAGCTCTGAGAGGACTGCGAGGTGAAGCAGTCCTCTGAAATTTGATGCAGCTGACAAGATTTGGGCTCCCCTCTGGGCCGGCAGGGCCCCCCCGAGGGTTTGGACGCATCACTTCTGATGGCAGTGGAGGCGCGTTTTTCACACAGGGTCAGAGACAGACGGCGGTGGTCGGCATTGAGGCACCCACATCGTCACGGCACGAGCCGCCGCGGCGGAATCGGGGGGCTGCAGCTGCAAGCAACTGATTGGTTCTGGTCCGCCGCCTCCTGAAAAGGCACTTGTGATTAAAAAGAAAGACCGCCACTTCTAGCAGGGTGGGCAGAAAAAGGCAGAGAAAAACAGCTTTGATCTTTTGCTGCAGCCCCTGCGTGGCTCCTTTTTCCCCTCACTTTTTCGTTCCTCTTTTATTTCTAAGCGAAAACAAGCTTGCATCTACTGAAATAAAAAAGCTCGGCAATTTGAGGCAGAAAAAAAAGAGACACTGCTGTGTTTGTAGGAAAACTACTTTTGGAAGCAACACCGACTATGGGCAATAACAGCATGCTAGCTCTGGCAATAAAACCACCTGACTCTGCCTCACCTTAAGCTCCTGAACTACTACAGGTAGCTCATCCTGTAATTCCTTGCTCAACTCTGGTCGTGGAGGTTCACAGTGCTTGAAGAGCTGAATGTCCCTTATTCTCAGCCCTGGACGTGGAGTGCCACAGTGTTCGTAGGTCTGCCCAACCCTGGTCCTGAAGGGCAGCAGTATTTGTAGCGCTGCTCAACCCTGGTTTGTTTTAGGGCCACAGGGTTTGTAGGGCTGCCCAACTCTTGTTGTAGAGGGCCACAGAGCAGCTCGGCTGTAGTAGCTTGTACACTCACATTGCCCGTGCTGGTGACAGACATATTGGACAGCTTGTCTCCAGCTGTGCCTTTGCGTTTGAGCGAATTGCATTAGTACAACCAAAAGGGAGCACAGGCTGTGCAACAAGTGGCAAAAAAGGTACAAAGCACAAGGAGCAACCTCAGCGAAAGATCTGTTATTTCTGTCTGTTCATTATTAAAGCAAAGCAGAGCAATGTGACCTTCTCAGCCAATACATTTACATTTACACTTATATTTTGTCACTTAGCAGATGCTCTTATGTGCATCTAATAAAACAGCATGAGCAAACAAGGGCACAAATATTCGTCCATGTGTCAGTGTCGAGCACAATTCTGAGATCAGAAGTGTGTAGTTGGTTCCACACATAACTGCAAGGCATTATCTCTGTAATTATGTAATGCTAATAACTTCATCATGTTTTACACAATAACTACAGCATTCCAGACAGAAAGCTACCACAAACCATGAAGCAAATTGACCATATATAAAAATTACATGAACACAAGATCACACCGGAGTATGATTTCCATAGTGTAAGAAAAAAGTCCTTTGTTTTTGCTGTTTCTCCTACTCTGAAATGAGACCATTCAAAGTTGAAGTTGAGACATGCCCCCTATTTCTCACTGTTTGCTCTTGAGAAGCCACTTGCTGAAATCTCTTTGTGAGCTGAAGAGCGATACCGTCTTGGCCTCCCAGAAATCTCATTTTATCTCAACAGCAGCATTCCGAGCTTCCCTGGCTACAGCACTCTGAGCCAACAGGAAAATCCCCTGTGCTTGTCAAAGTCACTTAAATGGCTGAATGCCCAGCAAGGTATCACTGTGTTATGGTGCATTGTGCATTAGCTATAATGATATTCATATGAATATGGTACAAAGATTAATTTAGTCCTGGATCAGAGAGGCAGGGGTCTAATTATTTGAGTGTAGTCCAATGACTCCAATCAGTCAAATTTTTTGAGAGTTTCTTAAAATTAAAAAAAAAAAATCGCATATATAACTGCAGCCAACTTGTTCTCAGTCATATAACAAATGGTGCATGAAGTGTGGGATGTAAGTGCTCTCACAGTCTGTAAGCTCTCCATTTGTCATTGAGCATGTCTGCATATGAATTTATCCATCCATCTTGAGCACATAGCCGCCATTGGAGGATGTTAAGTCCTCCAGTTACTTCTCCTCTTTATGACATCACTGCGACAGGGCACACCCACTCATCACTGCTCTCTGTTCTACTTGTCATTTTGTCATGCTATGAAGCAGCTGCTCTCTGCTCTGGGATTGTTGTCTCCAGGAGGCATTATTTGTTCCATTGTGATCATTATTATGACATCACCAGGGGCGGAAGAGCGATCAATAGGAATGTTGCTCAAGCGTCCATCGGATGTGAGCTGGCTGCCTGTCAACATGGCTTCACCCTGCAGGTTAAGAGGCAAGGCAAGAAAAGTAGCGCTTCAAATGTGTAATCAGCCTCTTCGCATACATACATACATACATATATATGCGCACATGCACACACACACACACATGCATATACACACATAATCATACAGATGCAGTCACATCACATACATACAGTATATTCACACACACACACACACACACACAAGCACACATACTGTGCCTAGAGCACACTCCCACAAATGCATGATTACACACACACACAGACACACATGCACAGTACACATGCCTACACAGAGACCTGTCAGATCGCAGAAAGGGCTATTTGCAGTGCTGTCACGTTTGGCGTGGAAACAAAAGGAGGCAGAGGCCTGTAGTCAGTCAATCCTTCTTGATTTAGAAAGCAGTGCTGTAGAGAAGGAGCCGAGCAACATGCCCACATGAAAAATGTTCGCTTGTAAGGAGCTGGATGCGAGAGAGCCCCAGGGGGCGCTGCTGAGGCAAGGGGGAGGAGGGGGGACTGGGGAGATGGGGGGGAACAGGGGTAGCAGGGGCGCTCAGGCCGACAGTTTCCGCTGAGGGTGCAAAGACCAATGCCAAAAAAACCTCTAATCAGCCTCCTGTGAGCTTATAAAACTAAACTATTCTTTTGTTTTTTGCTGTTTCTGTCCTCCCTGGCCTCTCTTTCTCTCATTGTTTCCTGTTTCTGTCCTCTCTTTCTTTTGTGCTTTCCTGTTTTTTCCCCTCTCTTTTTTCATCCCTTCTCCTTTGTGTCCTCCTTTCAGGGTCTCGTTTCACCTTGTGTCTCTCATTCTTATCTCCTACCTGCCTTTTTCTTTCCTTTTTCCGCCTTTTTTTTTCTTTCACTTTCCCTTCATTTCACGTTCTTGGTCTCCCTCGTTCCCTTTCTCCCTCTCTTTGTTTCAGCCTCCCCTGCGTGCAGCGATAGCGTTATTGTGGCACGGCCATGCATTGTCTTCGCATTGCCCTGTTGGTGGTCCTGCTGGTCTTCCGGCCCTCCTGAAAGAATGCCACTGTCAGAACCAGGAGGAAAGATTAAATCAGTTCATTCAAGACAGTAATTAACTGAATCGGGCACTTAATTGCCTGGGTGAGAGAGAGAACCTCCAGGACCAGTATTTGGCAGCTCTGTTTTACAGGCTCAGGCTGGTGCTGTGCATGTACCAGGTGCAACCTGGGAGGGAGGCAGCTCAGATCTTCAATGCATCTCAATTATACAATCTGTGAGTGAGACTCATTATAGGAATATTGCTCTGTGATACCGTTGAGGTATTTGTGTATTTTTGATTTTTTATTAAATTCTGTAGTTAACTGAGCCATCCCAGAATTGTAGCTGAGGCCAAAACCCAACTGCACTGTCACACACAAACACACAAAAATCAAGAGTGACACTGAATTCAACCCACAGTGATGAACAAAAATAGATATTTCTCAAAATGTGTTGTTTGTAGCATATGCTACAGCATTAGGTGTCTTGAATAGCAGCAAATCCATCTCACAGTTCCGTCTGAGCTAGTTAACCCTGCTAATAGAATCTTTGGAGAAGAAAAGGCAAAGTTGAACCCCTGAAACTCAAGCATGCCATTCCTTTAGTCAGTGCAAGCAGGACCACTGTAAAGGTGATCATGGCAAGGAGTGGCCATCTCTCCCAACACCAAATTCTGGACTGCTTCAGCACCAGGGTCCTTGCTTCAGAAAGACAACTCAAACCCAAACCCAGTCACCATAAAACTGCCCAATGCCCACCTCTACCCGAATTCCCTCCCTTTTAGTACCGAAACCCTGCGCACGCTGTAAAATCAAGTTGACTTATCATTAACTAAAGGTGATGGATTTCCATGCATCAACGCTAACAGTGCAGCCTGTTTTTTTTGTTGTTGTTGGTGCTCTTAACATTGTTGCCATCATTTTTTTCTTTCCCCTGACAGCGACGGCAGCATGCGGCAGCCACCGTGGTTCCGTAATTAGAGCGCGGAGGATTAGCTGAAGGCAATCTTCCGGATCCCGCCGCTCCGCGGAGCCCGCGGAACCGCGGCCCTTGATTGAAACGCAATCACGAGCCCCTGACAGAATCTGGAAGTGAAATAAGCGCGGGGGACATAGATTGATGGGCCGACGGGAGCGGCACAGGCAAAGCCGAGCCCCAGCACAAGGAGCTGTGCTAATGGTTCCCCTTTGTCAATGGAGATGATATCGAACCAAAGGCAACGGAAGGGTGGGGGGAAGGGGAGAAAAATACAATTCACCCCCATTGTGCACACATGCAAGAGAAAGGGGAAATAGAATCTCTCCGAAGAACCTGTCCTAATATATAGGAGATATACTGGGGGATGAGGAGATAAGGAGGAGATACTGGAGACCAGTGGAATTAGACCAACCAGGCTATTTATTAAGTAGAAAGTGCATGTTTTCCGTGTGGCACTTTAACTGCAAGTCAGACATGCAGTATCATTAAAATGAAGCCTTGGGGTAGGCTTCCAGTTGAGGGGATGAGGGAACTCAAGTTCAGTTTGGGGACAAAAAAATTAATGTCAAATCCCCATAGTGGTTAGGTTGAACACCCGCACCCCCATTTCCAAGGTCTCTGTTTTATGAAAGGAGGGACATGAACGCTGCTGGTGTCGGAGGGGAAGACGGCTTTTGGAACTGGGTCTCCAGATGATGGCTCACAACGTATGGCTTATGGAAATGCAGCGCAATCCACGGTAATGATGTCTGTGCACAGCGGGGTAGCGCTTTCTGGATCCACTCACAAGCTCATTACCGACCGCAATTCATCAGTACTGCGTTCGGCACTCTCCTGGAGCTGGGGCCCGTCGCTGACCCACTTATCAGGGCGTGCCGGCGGACAGCGGTGGGATTGTGGGGAATGAGGACCTGGCTGTGTAATCAGAACAGGGCTGGTTCGATTCCCAGGTGGGCCGCTGCCATTGGGCCGCTACCATCAGCATCCATGTTTGTCTGTTAAATACATTAATAGTGATAAGCGGCAATGATGCTAATATCAGTGCGAGCCCTCAGAGATGGCTGTATTGTTAATGGATTTCTTTTCAAATGCAGTAGCTGTGTATTAATAATGCAGATATACTTAATTATCCCTTTGGGTGGGAACTAAACGCTCACGCGGTCTTGAGAGGCAAGCAGCTGGTAAAACTTGAACCTCGGCTGTCAACAAGGCAATTCCGTAATTAAAGATGTTTGTATCTAATTGAGCGTAATTACACATACAGCTGGTAATATTTGCAAATGTCAAAAACATGGCGCGACTCACATTATGTAGGATCTCAGATCACCCCCCCCACCACCACCACCCCCAAACCGCCCCCACTCCCTTTTCAGGTCACATGCACAACTCCATCGGCCTCCGCCTCAGACCATTTGTTGTGTGCACATATTCTTATTCATAGGCAAGCATGCTTCAAAGAGTTGACGGGGTGCCATAATGCGAATAATGACACATGTCCACATGCGGTCCAGGAATGACACAGGAGCTTTGTGGGCTGAAGCATGAGGGTGTGTACAGGAGTGGACCAAAGTAAGCACTTTTCCCCTCAGTTGTCTACTGTACTCTGGTAATGTTACCATGCATTTCTCACCTTGATGTAACAGAATATCATTAGTCTGGGCCAAGCAGGGCAGAGGACAGGAAAGGCATAGTGATGAAAGCTTTTCCCATCCGCTTGTGTGGAGGTGTAAAAATTCTCACACTCTTCTTCCACATTGTCTGTTTAATGTGCAGCTTTTGAAAGATTGTTGCTGTGATCTAGAAACATCATGGTTAATTACCTGAAGCTGCTGGCTGAAATGCACACACACACATACACACACACTCACACACACACACACACATACACACACACACACACATACTCATACATTCACTTACTCTATCTTGCACTCATACACAATCGCACACACTCACTTTCAAACCCTCATACCCCCCCAAAAAACACACAAGCTCATATATATTTTGTCCCACCCCCCCCCCCCCCCCCCCCACACACACACACACACACACACACACACACACACACGCACACATAAGCATAAGCAGTGTGCTGTTGGAGCGTCCTCTCAGCAGGGCCCAGAACAGATGAGTGCACTGTAACACCTGGGGCAGTACCTTTGCAGTGCTTCACGCTTGGACTGTGCACTGCTCCGAGGCAGGTCAGACAGGCGTTCACCCGCCAGTGTGAAGGCCAGCTCAGACTGCTCTGCTTATTCCCCTTTCTCCAGGTGTGGCTATAAGCCCCCCATCTGCCAAAATGCAGGACTTTCAGCCAGAGGGAGGAAAGGCATTATCTAGCACATTCCGCAGGCCACGCTTCGGTGTCTTGCAAAGATCAGAAAAATATATCCCACATTTTCCAATAAAATCCTAGCATTTTTTTCTGCCTTGTCCACAGGGCCGAGATGAGCTCCACAGGCTTCCATAAGGATAGTCATCACATATAAAGGATTATCACCTCCCACTGTACCATGACTGCTTCAGTAATTTAATCACCTCCTTCCCCTTTATCTTACATTGGAGCAATGATTCTGTGATGTAAAAATGGAAAAAGCTGACCATGTGTAGTGGCGTACTCTGACTCTGCAACAGTCAGTGGTTTCATTGGATTATTTGTATTGTATTCTTATTTGTAAGAAAAACTCTTGACGGGCACCCATAAACAGGCCACTGGCACACTTTTACATACAGTATTGTCAATATAAATGAGAAACATACAGATGTTTATGCTTTGCTGGACAATTTTATTATATTACAGTTCGGGTTATTGTAAGTTAATTTCTCAAGTGAACAAACAGCCTTATTGCACCCCCTAGGTTTGTAGACGGAGAGCTGCAAGGCAGGTTTCTGAACTGTTGTGTAGTAGTGATGCACCAATGATGACGCTTGACTGGTTCGTCTCCTCCTCCCGTTTCCTTGAGGGACCTGGGTCATCTGCATGTTGAGCTGTCCATGCTTCTCCCTGGGAGTTTACAGCATTTCGTCACAGAGGTTAGAAGGTCATATGTTCAATTCCCACTTCAATCACACGGTCTCACATGCTGAGAGGGAGTAGTCATGGTCATTGCGCATTATGTTTCACCAAAGCCTAAAAAAGCACCACTGCACGTTGGGGGACACACTATGTACAAGTTCATAAATGAACAATAACAAATTCATGTTTAGGGCTTGTGGAAAACCTGATGTGTAAATAATGAATAACAGTTTAAAAGCTTCCATCAAAAAACATAATTACTCAAATCATAAGCAAACCCCATCTGATAACCAAGGCACTCGTCTGGTTTAAGGAAAGTAGCATAACTTAAATTGTTAAGTTCTGAAAGCTCATTTTGAATTTTAAATGTAACACAATATATAGATGTCTGAACACTCATTTCACCTGTGTCATCACCAATGCCTTCAGTCTCCTCAAAAACAAATTACTTACTTATAGTTTTTTTATAGATCTACCCATATTTGTAATCATTATATATTTACTGTAATTCCTGCTGTCTAGTACCTACAGAGTTGTTATTATAGTTGCCCAAGAGATATGTATCATGCCATACTAGCCTTGTTAGTCCCTCTGGATAAGAGCATCTGCAAAATAAAAACATGTTGAAGATAGCTGACCTGCCTGTAAATTTCCAAGAAAGATGTATCCTGCCATTGTCAGAATTTGATACTCATTGTATTGGAGACAATTCATGGATTATATTCTTACCTAAACACATAAGCACATTGGAATAAATACTTGCATGAATGTAACACTTTCTTAGGTAGATTGAACACCTGTCTGTGTCTTCTTCTGTCTGTGTATTATTTTTTGGCTGTTTATTTCGCACTGTGTAGGAAATGATTCCTAATGTATGCTGTGTCTTAATGAAGATGGAATCGCAGACAGGTATTAATAATTAAACCCTGTTGAATGTGCTTCACCAAATAAAACCAATGCAGGTAACATCAGGCATAAACATCCAGCTGTGATAAGAGAAACACCAACCATGCTTCCCTGATGCTTTTAATATTTCATCAGATTAAAATTTCATGCATTTTTAGATGTATTCAGGATAAAGCAACTGTTTAGTCATATCTATAATATGTGGCAATTTTGTGTGATAAAAGGTCCAATCGGAAGCATTGCTTTTTGCTGTAATGGATGAAACATTCAACAACACCCTACTTTATGCTTTGAGAATAATTCAAATAAAACTGGAATATCACTGGCAACGATGAAATTTTCCTTAATCTGCTCCATTTGTCAGAGGAACAGGGCCAAAAACCCAGAAAATAATTTTACTCATGCCTGCAGTTCACCCGTTTCCCTGCGTCATACACAAGCATTCATTTCAGTATTCAAGACACACAAACAATGCATGGACTATGCTTCTGTCTTGTCCTATTCTGCAAGCAGCCTGTCAATCATCTATTCCTGATCCATAAATGCCAACAGCACCCCTGTTGGGTTAAGGCCAGCATAACCATTTCCTAACTCATTACCACACATATACGCATATACCGAGCATGAAAATGTCATGCTTCAATGTATACCATTGTACTAAACAAATGCAACACAGCCTGATCCATTGTAAGTTTTTAACCATGACCCGGACAACTCCCATGACTGAATAAACAATTAAATTAGCTTGCAGAGCTAAAGATCCTGGTCTTCTGCACAAGCCGTACTCTTGTACAGACTTGAGTGGATTAGATCACTTTCTGTTGTTCATTCACAAAAAAAAATCGTGTTTTTTTAGCTACTTGCTTCTATAAATGAAGGTCTTACTATTGGCTGAAAAATATTTGAATCTTGTGATGGCTCCACCCATTTGGGGGTTTCATGAAGCCTGACCATACAGTAGCTAGTATATCTGCTCTCAATGTTTTTGATTAAAAATATGGTTCCTATGTGTCAGCATACTGTTTTCATTGGGAAAATTGTGTTATTATTACAGAAACCATTGCATATTTGTGAAATATTTGTTTGTAAAATATATTTATATAGTATATAGTATATTTGGTTCTGGATTTGCTGCAATGAGCTATGAACTTTTATACCATTCATAACATAACGCCCTTACTGAGAATAGAGGCACCGAGTGGAATTTCCTCTATAACTGACTCTACATATTACAGGTAAATGTATTAGAGTTAGGTAAAAAAGGTTTCATCTACATATTACAGGTAAATGTATTAGAGTTAGGTACAAAAGGTTTCATTTCATTTCATTTCATTTTTTTTGCTGATTTATTGCCAATAACATCATTTTACCAATGAAAATCAGAATGCTTGAATGAAAAACAAAAAGTCATTAGCACAGGAAATGTGCCTTCAGCAATCACTGCATCACAGCAATGCTAATAATTTGTCTCTCTTAATGAGTCTAAAGACACTATGAGGCATGCTATGAGGCTATGTAATAATAAGTATAACTTTACATCAAAATACAAGATTTCTTACTAGTTTATGTGTGTCAGTGTCACTGGATAATGTTTTATAGCTGTAGTGTTCTAGTGTTTCAATCTGTCTTGAAATCGTATGACATTCTGTGAATTCATGCCCATGGCCTTAAGAGCATTGAAGTGTTTTCTGACTCTTAATCAGATTGTATAATTAAATAATGACCTCAAAAGGAGTGGCAGTGTCCTTTGACAAGATTTATTTTTGTAATGGCTGGCTTTGATTGGGATTTGATACCAGTATAGTGCTCTTTTCTAACTTTCCACAGCCCCTCCCTGGATTCAACCAACTTTCTGGAGGTAGTGCTTGAATTTGAATTTCAGATAATGGTAACATAATGTCAGCAATTTAACAGTGTCGGTTAGATCAATTTGAGCCACCAGAGATTTCCGTGATGGCTCTGAATGTAGTGACCACTTGCACAGAGCTTTTATGTGATAGCATTACCTGCGGGTAGGCAGCTATTTCTTCATTGTAGACAGCAGGAAACACTGTAACTGGTAGATATCACTGGTAGAAGCTGTTTTATAGCTACTCTACTGCGGATCTTGGGAAATATTGTAATTTAACTGCCCAAAGCCGCTGTGTTTTTGTCTCCTGAGTAATAAAGCAGCCTTCAGATGCAACAGTTATGATTTAAAGAACTACAATTTGGAAAACTGAATTCAAAAATAAGTATGGCAATTGCAGGGGATGACTTGTCTTTCGCTTTCAGAGGTCTGCCCATTCTAGTAGAAAAAAAAACAGCCCAGCGGGATAAACTGTGTTCATTGTAACTCAATTTCTCAATTTTCTTTCAAGCTGTACATTTGGTATGAAATGGCAGCTGGGTGAAGTGAAGTGGTCCACTTTCCCTGTCCCCGTTAGAAGCCGCTACCACTGAAGCTCTCCTTACCATCGCACCAGCAAAGCGGCCCACACGAGAGGATCACTGCAGCATACCAGCACACGCAGACAAAAACCTGAAAAAAAAGGGGATGCTCTCAGCCCCCAGTGTTCCCTGGTGCACATGTGGTTATGAAGGAAGAGCCGTAGTAGTAGACAGGAATGTGCTGTCTGCTTGATAGAGGTGTTGGATAGAGGTGTCTAGAAAAGATGGGGTAGGAGGGGGTCAGGGGCAGGGCCTGGAGTGGGGCCTAGGGGCTGGGGCTGGGGGTGTTAGGGTCTATGGTTTGAAACAGAGAGTGGCTGAGGTGATTCAAGGTGGGGGTGAGCAAGCTGTCTCTCTGCACTTTGCTCTTAACTTAGAGGCCACTTTTATCTATGGCTAGCAGGCCCAGTCCTTACTTGGAGTTTGTGTTAATTTGTTTTGTACAGGGAGAGTTTTGACAAGAAAGAAAATGGAGGCTTAGAGAAACTGAGGCTTATAACAAATTGATAGCGCCTTTATCATTCTGAACACATTGAGGTTTCGTCATCTGTCCTTCACCAAATATAACAGGCATAAGGCTGCACTTTAGCATCACCTGGCTTCCATTTGAGCCAATGTGGTATTTCATTTTAGGTATTACGTCCTACGAGTAAGCATTTGGGTACACACAACAGAAGGTGACATCAACCCTCCAGAAGGAGGACAAGGGTGTGTGATTAGAACCCAGTAAATAGGACTTTGGTTTTTAGCGCGGTGAGGGAAAATGATCTCTCGTTGTACCTTGTAGACAGCAAGGGATGCAGTTTGAAACCTGCAGCAGACCTACCCCCACCACACTGGCAGTGAGTGGTCGGAAATAATACGTTTGAATTCAGTTATGCTAATTATGCGTAAATGTCAACACTCTAGTCAGTTTCATTTTCCTTCACATTTGCATACGGTACATGTATGAGTTCACCTTCACTGATCCTCTGGCTTTCTTGTTTTCTGTAAGGTGATCCGGGAGAGCAGACATGTTCGTAAAATCCTGAACACTGAATCAAGGACAAGCAGCTGTTTGTCTTCAATCTCAGAAACATCCTTTTTTCAAGGCCGCAAGAGCTTCTGTCAAATAAAGGAGGTTAAGTCATGTTATCATCCAGAGTTAAGATGTGAAGGCTTCTGAAATCAACTCTGTAAAACGACCGCATCAAAGGCCCATGGATCAGACCCCCCTCCCCCGCACCCCTCCCCATATGCTCGGATACACAGGCTTCACATTACCTCACACCATTATAAATATCATTTCAATAAGCAGTCTGGCAGAGAGATTAACACTGACCTTTGAGCATGTGGCAGCGAAGGCTGTTGGTGAGGTTGATTGTGTGCTTATCTTTAGCAGGGTTGTCACAATCTGTTCCTGGAGGCTCAGGCTTGTGTGTTGGAGTAGCTAATCTCTTCATATAAAAAAAAAAAATATTCCAATCGTTTAATTGGTTTGGTGTTTTTCAGTACATCCATAGATGTACATCCATAGATTGCAGTGAATTGCAGTGGCTGTTTAGACGAAACTATTTAGACCAAATAAGACAGGGTGATCTATACCTGTTGGTCCTCAAGTAGATGAGTTTGATCATTCCAAGGTAGTGAAACTTTTCTTGTCATCTCCCAAAAGAATGAGTGCTCCTTGTTTGCTTACATGTTCTGTGTGTGTGTGTGTGTGTGTGTTTTTCTAAAGTAAGGTAGTTAGTCATTATGAAGAAATATTAGAACAGAATAGAGAAAAGGATTGTCAATTGAACGGTACATAATCTGGATATATTTAACATACATAGAATAGCAATGCCTTCATTTTTAGAACGATACTGAATTAACACAACAAAAATACATTCATATATAAAACGGATAGATTGATTGTAGATAAAGAGACACATACAGTTCCATAAAAAGCTGCATTTCAAGTCAGCCAACAGCAACTTCCCCCCTCCTCTAATCCAACAACTATTTAAAAAAACTGAATATTTATATACTATTATGCAATTGTCCTGGGTTAAAAAGTCTTATCTGTGTAGCGTTGGGTAATTAGTTTTGGGTAATTACTGTATTTCAATCAATGGTAAATCTTGCTAGTATTTTTTTCATCAGTGTGAATAATCATAGTTTTCCCTCCAGATTATACGTACCTTTACACCTGTGCATCTGCAGAAATGCCGGCTTCTCATTTAATGAGGACTTGGCATCACAATTTGCTTGAATCTAGGCCTCACTTTGCATATCATTACTGTTGCAATTACTTTAAGATTACTTATTCAGTTGCACATGCCTTTACCCCATCCTCATTTTGATCAAATTGCACTAAACATATTTCCTTGATTCCGATGTTCTGTCTTTTCAGAATCGGTGCGATTATGGCTGTGCCCATAGAATTGATTGCTTGGACTATAACTCTCTTGACAGAGATGTTCCTTTAAAGTGGCCTTGCGCCTTATGGAAAATATAATTTTGGCTCAGTTCCATTGTCATGGCGGCACAGGAGTAAGTGCGCAGCCACGCCCAACATTGCGGTTTCTCCTTTACACCCTGAACGTAGGATATGGAATCGCACTTGCATGTGCAATCTCATTTTAAGCACTACAATGCTGCACTGCTTTTACAGCAATAACTCTAATACTTCATATTAACATATACAGTGCCACCCAGAATTGTGTGCATCCTATATGCTGGCTGGGTCTCAGTGCAGAAAACTGTGATGATAGAGGCGACTCTTGACCTATTTCAATTGGGCCACACAAGCTGCCCAGCTCACCTCCGTATTACACATGGTCAATTATTGCAGGCCAGATTTTACCTGAGACCGCAGGCCGTCTTGGTTTACCACAACCGTGACCGCTGATATGGTTACAAACTGCAGCTGCAGCTCCCTTTTGTGTTGTGCCGTAGTAATTAGCAATTATGTTGCTTTGCATTATCACTCAGAGAAGGCCAGTTGAGAGAATGAGCACTAATTGTAGCCACGCAATGTAACAATTAAGTATTTTGCCAGAGCAGCAATTAGCATTTGAAACAGGGCCTTATGGAAGACAGTGGTATTTAAAGGATTGAGCTGGTGATTAAAGGTTTTGCTTTTTGTATATGTAGGTTGGTAAAATTTGTCGAAAGGAGAGAATTTTATAGCTCAGGTCAGGCTTTTCCATTTTGTTCTGAGGCCATTGTGACTGTGCTTAGCAGTTACCATGCTGACATGCTCCTTCGTATTCTACTGTTAACACAAATATTCAAGTATCCCAGCTATAACATCAAGAATATAAACACCTTATTCTGATAACCATAACCCAAAGAAACCAGTATTTCCATTATGACAAACCAAAATAGGACATGTGTGATATCCCGGTATTAAATAGACAGTAATGAGTCACTTACTGTAGGAACCTTACTCTGTATATTCCTCTGTAAGCTTACTGTACATCTGCATGCATTCACTGTTGTCCAAGGAAAGTTTTCTTGATTTTTGTCAGACAGCAGATATGTTCATAAAATCCAGGCACTGAATCAAGGACAAGATGCATCCAGGCACCAGGGGCTTCTGTTGAATAAGGAGGTTAAGTCGTGTCATCATCCTGAGTTAAGATGTGATGGCTTCTGAAATCTACTCTCTAAAACAACCACATGAAAGGCAGACATATCAGGACCCCCCCTCCACCCTCCCCCTGCCCCCCCCGCCCCAAACACATCACATGCTTGGATACACAGGCTTCACATTTCCTCACACCATTATAAATATCAGTTCAGTAAGCAGTGTGGCAGAGATATCCCTCTATTAAATAGTCATCATTGATTCATGTACTGTAAGCACCTCATTCTGAATATTCCTCCTGTGAGATTACATCTGCACCCGTTCATTGGTTTGCAAGGAATGTCGGGTCATAATTCACTCACTAGTGAGCTGCCATGGCTAAGAAATAAAGTTCACATTTCTGCAGCAGTATGGAGACAATTGTAATAAGGTATTTCGCAAAAAAATGATAAGAAAAGAACAGATAATGCAGAAGTGAACATCTTCCAAGCCATTTTCTAAATAAGTCCTGGAAATTTTCACACCTGTCTTTTGCCAGGCTTATTTGGGATACACTGATTATCATTGTTACAGAATTATTAGCGGTGGTTCATGTTTTGTTTCCAGAGTAAGGACTATTACCCAGAAAACTGTGTGCATGTAAATATAGTCAATTTTTTCACAGAAAGATAGGACTCACTATTAATGCGATGGGGTGCTAGACTGTCAAGCATAGTTATGTTAAAGTAAATGCTATGTTGTGTATAGCCTATTTAGACAGTTCAGGGACTCAGCATGAGCACAAGGGAGAAAGACAGATGTGGTCAATTAGGTAGGAGATACGGGTGGAGGTTGCACCGATGGGGATGGTCTCTGCCCCTTGACCCGTTACCCAGATGGTGGATCCCGGGATTGGAGCTTGGAGGTTCGGAATGGGTGGGAATGTCAGCACCTGTGATGATAAAGTCTGTGTTCAATTTTATGGGGGCACAAGAGAGACGTGTGGCAGTTTGTTCACCCAGAGGGCTTTGCTGGTCTTTGCTTAGCCCACTGACCAGGAGGATGTAGAAGCAAATGAGTCACAGACAGTCTGGTTGCCACACTGCTTATACCCGGAGCCTCGCCACAAGCAGCCTCGCCGGTTTTTCCGATCGGCAGCGAACCCCCTAGAGCACTTTTGTTTCTCGGTTGTCAAGCAGAGGACAATAAAAATGCCGTCAACTGGAATCACGCGCTAGCACAGTCTCCTGACTCTTCATTAAAACCAGAAAGGGAAACATACCCTGGGCCAGCTCGCCGCAGTGCCCCGCTCTGTGCAGCTATGATGAGCCTCTGAGAGAAAAAAAAAGCCACTTCACAACCTCTCCTCAGTGTCATGTTTTAATGCAACTATGCACGGAATCTTCTGGCGCGTTTGACACCGTGCATAGTTGGGTAAAGTTTGACTGCCTTGTTTTTATGCATGGCCGGATAAATGGCCCTCGGCTGCTGCAAATCAGTATGCTGTTTTAACGAGTAAAAATAAGAAATGAATCAGTAATAAAAGAAAAGGCCAAATGCATTCATAGATCTTAAATTCCAGGCTAATTAGGAGAAAGGCAAGTGCATTATGGTTATCCTCACATGAACTGTACATTTCAGACTCTTTTGTGAGGGGTACATCAACCATATTAACCATCCATCTCACAAGTTTAGAGGTGAGTACAATTATAGTAGTTAAATAGCAGTGGATAGTGCACGGCGTAATAGTCAGCCAGAGAGTAAGGAATATGAAATGTCAGAGGAAATTTCCATGCTGTATGCTTACATGATCATTAATTTAGTTTCTTCAATCTGAGATGTGACAAGAAATAAATGTTTAAAAGACAGCCAGGTGGTGCTTTCCAAGATCAATGTAAGCCAGCTTGCTAACTATCATCTGATGCTAAGGGGAGTGCCAAAACTACCCGCTTTGGTGGAAAAGTACCCACTTTGCTGGCATCACTGAATAATGGCTGCTGTTCAGATGCATAGCAGTGAAGAATCATTAGCTGACAGGATCAGTGATGCAGAGATTGATGAGAAAACGGCTTTCCCCTGCACACTGCTGAAATGGCTTGCACGATGCCATGTTGTGGAATCTACAGAGCTTCATCTGATCATATTTCAGAGTTGTTCTCTGGAGTGCTTTGGAGAATAGGAAACTCTTGGGGGTGAAAAAAAATGCCCAGCAGTGCTTCACTTACCAGCTCCCATACGACTTAATTTCAGCGTAATTGTTTCTTTGTTCTGTGTCTCTGTGTAAAGAGCCAGACTCTGAGGAGAAGTTCAGATAATTGAAACTTATCCTCACTGTGACCACATTTTTACGATATTTTTACTCCTTTATTCTCATAATCTTCATCCCTTTGTCCTTCATATTTTTAGATTTAATTTGAATATTAAGAACTGAGTCTCCTTTTTTTTTCCTTCTTCGCCACTTGCTTTTAGACGCATCCAAATAGTTGACAGAAGCAAGCAGTGGAAATTATGCAAAAGAGAGCATAATCAGGCAAGTGTGCGATTAAAGATAAAACAAGGCCAAACAGTCGCGCGGCCAGTGTCACAAGCTGCCCGAGTCACGAAGATTAATTCCGCAGTTAAAGCATCATGAAGGTACACAGAGTTTTAATTAACAAAACTGACTGGCTCAAAACACAATCAAGCGAACGTGGCGGAACAGCGGTCAAAGCGATTAACCTCTTTACAGTAGATTACAATTTGGAGAAAGGTCCATGGGACATTGGCCCCGAATGGTCAGATATGAAATGCTCCGTCGTCTTCCAGCAGAGGCGGATTTTTTCCTCCCATATTAAAGAGGTGGCTCAGCTCAATGTTAAGAACAACTGGCAGCTAAACTGAAAGTTGCATGCGCATACACGAGTGTGTGCCTGTGTGCACGCGTGCATGTGTGTGTCAACAGAGTGACAAGTGACTGTATAAACATGAAAAGAACAGTACATTATTCACGACTAAGATTCACTTGTATTCCATGATGGGCTAAGAGAGGGTTCCCTTGTGTTATAAATGCATGTGTTATTTTCATTGTCTAGAATAAAGCAAAGCCACCACCGTAGAAAAACAATGAAAGAAATTAACCTCAGCGGCGGTATAAGGCAGACAGTGCATCAAGAAAAGGCATAGAACCATAACCAGAGTTATCATTTCCAAAAAATAATACATGCACAGTACCTCTGATAGTAACCTTATAAACAGATAATGCATACATTCATGGACAGGGACAAGGAAGAAAAATACTGCAAAAGAAAGTGTGCACAAAATACCAAGGAGAAATAAGAAATACAAAATGAATGCCCCCCTTCCCAAGGTCAAGATGCACCCTTTCATATGTACTTGTTCAAACTGTTAAACCTGGAATAAATGATGGTGAAAGCAGGACCTGTGCCCCTGATTCATAAATGACAACATGAAGTGAGATCATAAAGTGAGGAACACAGCTCAGCTGTGAACAAATGGAGGAGACAAATATGGAACTGACGCTAGCTTTCACAATTTGTGCCTCCATAATAAAGTAAGTACAGGATGTACCTGTGCATTTCTTATTTGTCTCCCCCCCCACCCCACCCCAGCAACTTTGCTTTGGGTGTAGGGTGGCAGTGGGGAAGAGAAGTTATTCTGCAGGTCTGAGTCTTGGGTTGGGCACTGCAGTTTGCTTTTGACTGTGGCACCTAACCCAAACAGCTTCAGGAAATATCAATGGGTTTAAATGGCAAGTACATGCAGAGACATTCTGATCAGCCCAAAGAAGGGGCATCCTGCTCAAAAACAAATTAATAATCACAACACAACCTGAATTCCCAGGCAGTGTCAGTGTTTATCCAGTGTTTAGCCCCTGGTTAAAGTTAGCTCTCATCTAATCCAAGAGCAAAGCACAGAGAGAATCCACTCCTGCCGCGTAGTTTCGTTTCAACAAACCCTGTGTTCTGTGAGTTCATTATTGTGGGTGAGCTGGTCCCCACCACACACAACGACAGCACAGGAAAAGACAGCTATTCAGTGTAAAAAAAAAAAAAAAAAAACACATCCATGAATGGAATTCTGTGAGATTTCAGGAAGCTGCCTGTTTTCATATTTCAAGATGAATTTGAGACTAGATGAGACCAAGGTCTACATGCTGCAATGCTTTGTTCTTATTTTTGAGAAACAAATAAGTTCTTGTTTTTATTTATTTATTTATTTATTTATTTATTTTTTTTTTTTTTTTTGGGGGGGGGGGGGGTATTAACACATCATCCTGAGTTCTTAAGAGTGGAAAAACATACCACTTAATCAAACCAACTACATTTAGTCCTCAAACTTAATAAAAATGCATCATACTGATCATCTGAATCTGAGCCATGATTGCGTTAAAGGAAACCTGTCTTGCTTGGCAACATGACTGACTCTGATCTCCAACTGTGAATAACAAATTCATGCAGATGCTGCAGTTTTTTGATTATGTATCATAATAAGTCCGCCGGGTTGTTGGAGTTAACCAAAACGGCAGCCGTGTCACAAAAGCATAATGCTTGCTCAAATTTCTTACCTCAGAATCAAAAACAACATGCCATTCGGGGTTAGCCTGAATCCCTTCCAATCCCTTCATCGGCATTTGCATGCAGGGAACCTGCCCAGCAGCCAGAGGAACGGAGCCTGATTAGCTACAGAGGAGAAAGGAAAGGAGCGGGGTCAGAATAAGTCTTTTGGGCCCGCCCAAATTTGCCGTGGAGCGTAGGTGGCGCTTCTGCCATCTTGAGGCTGCTACACTACGTCCCGAAATCGTCCCCTCCATGGGCTGTGCTGCCTCAGGTGCCTCTTCCCCACCCATCCTCATTCTAATTACTAAGCCACTGAGCCGCAAAAACCTGTAAGCTTACGGCTCTTGATTGGATTTCTGCTGTAAAGGGCTAAGCAGAGCAGACGCTGATCCTCATGTAATAGGCAAGGATTATTACAGTCGAGAAACTGAGAGGCTAGCGCCACATCTTAGATTATCAAGCAGTCCGTAAACAGTACAAGAACTTATTTGTTTGCCTGGCAGACACCTTATCCAAAACTTGCGGTGCGTGCATTTTAACATATCGTCCAAACAGATCTGCATTTATATCACCCACATATAAGCTGATTATATTTACTGAAGCAAAACCAATACCTTGGTACCTTCCCAAGGGTTAAACCTGCAGACGTTTGGTTAGAAGTCCACTCCCATGCTGTGTAAGGGTCAAGGCCCTGGATTCTGCACCTTAAAGTTATGGGTTCAAACCCCATGCAGAACACTGTGGTTGTACCATGTATCTGAGCAGCTCCATGTATACCAGTTTGCAGTGATAAACATTTAAATCAGCCCTGTTTCTGTGTGTCTCTGAATCAAATGGAAAAATACTAATTATACATAAAACACTAATGTGCCAGGTGATGAGTTGAGTGAAAGTTTCACAATGTACAGTATGTGTGTGAAAATACCCTGCAAGCACTGGCAGCAACATGGGGACTTCATTTAGCAGTAATATTCTTTTTTAAGTAGAGCTCAGTTTTGCTCTGTAGGTATTCACTTCATAAGGTACTCTCATCAGATTCAGCACCATCTTAACCTGCACCCTAATCTAGCTGCATGCTAGCTATCCTTGAGGGGATTGGTCAGGTCGTGTGCTGGATCTTATGTAGGGCATAACAGATCATGGAATAGCTTTGCCAGGATTCTTGGTGAAGGCAGAGACCCTTAGAGCAGAGACCCCCCGAAACCTGGATGATGAAGGGCTAGATGTGCTCTAGACTGCAGGCATGGGCTGAGTTGCACGTTCTCTTCATTTAGCTTTTTTAGGCTGTTATGTTCTTTATATTTCCATTCTGTCCTTCCTTGATTGGGAGGATTGCTGTGTCACGGCTGTTCCCCGAGACGGCGGGTGCTCTTTGTGCTCCCCACACTTGTTATCTCTGGGTTTTAAGGAGCTCTGGGGGAGTGCAATTTTGAGGGCATTTGTTAAGATCAATTATTAATGGCCGGGTACTGCTGCACTGCAGTGATGGGTCCCACAGTCAGACGAAAGCGCAATCAATTGCAGTAAAGGCATTCCGTTTTCAATCCATGCAGCGGAGCTTCCCGGAACTCTTATTCTCTCTCCTCCAGGGGGATGTTTCTCAGCGACACTTCTTGACAGGATGTGAGAGAAGGCTGAGAGGCAGCACATGAGCCTCCATACCTTATGCTGGGGAACTGGGCCACGGCGGGATCCATCACTCATCTCTGTCCAACGCAGAGATTGTGCCCATCCAATTAAACGGGACACAGATTGGTGTTTAGGACTGGTGGCCTTTATCCCGTTGTCTGATGGGATTTCCGTGTCTTATTTTGTGACAGATCAGGGGGAGACTTGAGGAAACTTTTTAGCAATATTGGTGTGGCATTTTATTTCTGCAGTACATCCCTCTAGTCTAACAACTGCAAGATGGCAAAAATGATCACCTGATGAATCGTCAACATATACTCAGTGATTTCGGTCCATTTTAATTCATGTGCCATTACAGTGGCCATCTCTGCACATAATGACACTGACTTAAATACCAGCCCATAGACAGTATTAACATGTATTGATTTATCATTTACTTCAGATAAAATCTCCAATAAAATCTGAGCGGGCCTTTTGTTTGAAACTACCTGTGGAGGAGGTCTATCAGATTCCTCCAGGATTAACTGGGGGAAAAAAATCCTGATTTCTCCATGTTGATTGAACTTTTCAATCCACCTAATACAATATACCCACTTAGTTCTTTAAGACATATGTCCTATGTGCTCATAGCTGCTCTGTTGTTGAGTTTGACCGTACAGGCTTAGAACTTTCCAACAAAATGCCATTGTGTTAGCTATGACTGTAGTTATTCTAATTACCAGAGTTGTAGTCGAGACCATCTAAAGCAAGACCAATTCAAGACCAAGACCAGAGCTAATCAAGTCTGCATGAAGATGGAAATTGAGGGGTAAGTCCAAGTGAAGACCAGGGGGGTCGAGACCAATTTAAGATCAATATCAAAGGACTGCAAGTTCAACTCAAGACCATGACTAGAATTAAGTGAGATAATGCTATCAAAATGAGAGCTTAAAATGTACTCTGTTAAGTTAACATTTCAAAGGAAAATATGGATTCCTTAGGCTTTCAGAATCATACAAAAATGATTATGGGCCTGACTGAAGAGCAGAAGGCAGCAAGGTTTGCATTTTTCAAATTAATAACCATTTTTTTATTGTTAGGCCTGCTGTCTTGCAACAGGCCATGACTGCATTTCGGATATGAAAGTACAGTCATGTGCCCCTTAATGTCCATTCAAACAACATCCGTTTGCATATATATGTCCGTAGTCCCATAAGGTTATACTAAAGTTTAAAAATCCCGATCGCAGAACGGGACATAGCGGACATAACCGGACGTAGTGAAGGCAACACTTCCTACACGCAACACTTGTATCTCATGTCTCATGGAAATAAAGTGATTGCGCTGCCAAGCATATATTGACAGGATTTCCACTGCCAGTGTGTGTAGCTGTGAGAATTCGCCCCTGT
The DNA here is from genome assembly GCF_013368585.1 of Megalops cyprinoides. NCBI lineage: Eukaryota > Metazoa > Chordata > Actinopteri > Elopiformes > Megalopidae > Megalops > Megalops cyprinoides. The sequence continues at coordinate 26,059,955 of NC_050599.1, read as the reverse complement.
TCTCAGCCCAGAAGACCAGGGCTGCATCTATGTGGGTCCTTCTGAGTCCTGGATGATGTTAAAGCATCTGTATCTGATCTGATATGCTTGCATCCTGCGCCAAGCTGCGCTGACTCTTGTGGGCTTGGTAACAGGCCAGGAGCCAAGGATATTGGGTTAGTGGAGAATCCTGTGAAGGATCGACAGCAGCATCCAAATGCAGTGTGTCTCCAGCCTCCATGCTCTCATCTGTACTGGTCAAGGTGCCTGGAAAACATAAAACAGCAAAATAAAAAGAATTGACTGGGCTGCTAAAGGTATGCAAACTGCATATTTTGTACTTATTACCCTGTAGTGGTTGTCAAATTAGATAAATGCATTCATACCAATTACATTCAAGCAGATCAATATGATTTTCCTACAGAACATACAGCATGGACTATTGTTTGATGGTTTTGCTGGTGTTAATGGGACAAAATGCATACTAACCTATGAGTGTCTTCTTTATGTTATCTCTGAATTTCCTCAGTGATGTTGCACTCCTGTGGTTGGCAATATCTAGATCAACCCACTTAAGGCCAAACTGCAGAATCAGAATGGCAGCCAAAAAGTACACATCGTGCACAAAAGGCTCTTTTTTGTTTTTCCCCAACTAATGGCATACACAGACCTCTGGTCTTCTCCATCTTGAATTGCACTCAGTTCTTTCAGTTGGCTCCATTCACAAACTGTCAAAACCACAGTCCCAAAGTTCATGCTGCACATTTCTGTGAGGGTCCTGTGGTCAAGAGTTAGCAGGACCTGCATTTGCTTGAATGTTGAATTCCAGCAAGTTACCTCTGCTGCTGGAACTGGCTTCCCACTGCCAAAGGCTGCTTCAAAGCAGTCCTTGAAATGAGTACAACTATGTAATAGACCTGTGAATTTGGATATTTTAGCTATGGGTAGGGATATGGACTTGGCTTATTTCAAAGCATCACCAATCAGCTGGAGAGTGCATTCAAAGAACGACAGTCGCTCTCTTGACCTGGCTACATCTTGAATGACTACTGTGTTGTCTCTGAATTCCTCCTGTAAGTCCTAATCATTCGAGTTGTCTGGCTACTCCCCATTGTCCACTGGTGTGTAATCAGATTGCTGTGGCAACAGGTTTTTTTATATCTCAGTTGATCTCAGTAGAAAATAGGAGTCATTTGTCTGAGGCTGAATCAAAAATATAAGCCTAAAAAACCAAGTCAAGATGAAGTTAAAAAATTTACAGGAGGCCAAAACAAGACGAAGATACTCAAAATTTGGACTCAAGACCATGTACTACAACACTGCTGATCACAGCTGAAGAAATCACTCTTTTTTATGTACATGACCTTGAGGACTTTCATTTTTGCTGTCAAAGCTAATGGGTTTAAGTAAACCCATCATTGCAGTGAGTGGGTGTGCTGTTTTTTTAAAAACATGTGCAGTTTTGTTTTGCTTTGTCTAGTCTCATGTGATTTGTGAAGATACCCCAATTGATGTGACTTGATGGCTAAAATGCCACTCCATTGGCAAGAGCTCTTGTCAAGCAATGTTTTCCAACTAGCCTAATGGTTTATTCATAGTGTCTGTTCTTTCAGTTGGTGAATGCATAGGTTTCATTCTTTTTACATTAAGATTTAATCATTTACACTGTCATTTAGCGGACAGTCTTATGTGCAAAATGTCAGCTGCTCTAGATAATAAGGCAGATAAACAGCAGTATAGGCAAAGCAATTTTTCATAACATGTTGTTCTAGTGAACATACTGTTATGCATGTCACACGTAGTGCCAGAGGGAAAAGGCCAACATTAAATGAGCCAAATACAGTTGCTCTATACAGTGCACACACAGTACACACAGTACATTAGAAATCAAGGACCTGCACTGTTCAGGGTCTTGGCACTATGCAGAGGGAGAGGGCTGGCCACAAGTAACCAAGAAGTAGGCTTAAGAGGTGAGGCTTCAGGCTCTCCGTTTTCTGATTTGTGGAGCCTAGCAAGACCATGACACCACATTTCCCGTGTGCATTACCTTGGTAATCAGTTGATGCATTCCATAACACAATGGGCATAATTTTATTTGCTAGTGAAACGCATTAGTTTGGCTGTGTGCAGATATCAGTATTGCAAAATGTACACAGCACACCATAGCCGAATGAGTTCTTGTCTTTGCACAGCTATCATTCGCCAACCAGGAGAGACAAATCCATGCAGATTAGCTGTTCTTTAAAGCAATATGAGGAATGACAAATCAAATGACTGGTGTGGGGTTATGATAGTGGTCTACTGTTGTGACCACTGTCAATTTTTTGCTATTATTCTTATGAATTATTGTGGTGTTCTTAATAAATCTTTAATAAGTCCTTAATAAATGAATGAATGGGTTGATTTGAATTTCTCCCTGTGCAAATACACAGAGCCACAGTCTGTCTCACCTGAGCCAAGCCCAGCAGGGCATTTGATTGAAAGGCTTGTCCATGCCGTGGGAAAGTAAAGGATCTGCTGGTATTGATTGCCTTTCCTATAACTCTCTGAGGTCCCACAGCGACAAAGGCAAGTTGTCTATCACACTGTCTCTCCAAGATGGCTGCCAGTACGTGCCCTATTGAAAGCGAGGCCTCCGTTGGGGTAATGCCTCTGAGTCCATCTGTCCTTCACAACCAGAGACAGGGAGAAATGTGCAGCCAATCTGTCATTTCAGCTCGTTGAATTTGTGAGTCACATGGGGTCTGTAGGATTGGGGGGGGCTGTCACCTCTCTGAGTGCAAAACTGATGGACCACTTTTGAGAGTGGCAGAAAAAGTAAGCTGACAGATCCACAAGACTGAGCTGTTAAGTGTGCCTGCTACTTTACATGACTTTTAAGCTTTTTAGCTGCTATTTTACCACACCAGCCCACAGTGTCTGCAAAGTGAAAAATAATAATTATGCCCTCCATCAGTGATGTCTTACATATTTGTATGTTTCCCATTGTTTCCATTGACAGCAGTCTTGTTAATGGGCAGTGTTTTTGTACTACTAACAAGATGGAAAAAAGCTTTTTTGAGTGATGAAAAAAATGTGTGACATCTTATTTATTAGTTACATCCTTGAGGATCTAACAAGTACGGTCATCTTGACACTTAAAGTTGGACCACAAAATTATGACCACAATGTGCCTTTTTTATTCTATCAATGTTTTCCATTTCAACCCCTGTGTCCTATTACCCATCACATGTTAATTTCTTTAAATCCTGTAAAGTATTGCATATTACCTATCAATATTGATCTTTTGCATTACTTTCTTCTGTACATTGAACATTGGTACTGCCCTGTATTGTTATTGTTGTATTGTTATTGTGTTTCATGGCAGTAGAGATTGAAAGATACATTGAGATTTGACTAATTTGCAACTTGTTAATTGATTATTTAAAACCAGTAAGTAATTAAGAGAATTGCATATGACATAGACTAATTGATGTGCAATTAGTCTAAACAAGCCCAGTGTAAGTAAGCAATAGTTCCTATATGTGCTCCTACTTGCTCCTCCTCCCTCAGAAAAGGTTGAAAAGCTAAAGGTTCTTGCCCAGGCAGAATTTTCATTGAATCGGTATATACAGTTTATTTAAATTATTATTTAAAAGACAAGCAGAGACTAGTCAAGGCATTCTTTGGATAAATGGATTATTTGAACAAAGGCATACAACTTTTCACAGAAATATCTTTTTTTTTTCCATTCATTGAATATCTTTCCACCTTCTGCAGACAAAACACCACGGCAATTAAGCCAGTTATCCTGTGATGCAGTCAATCTGCTTTCATTTGAGAGGCACTAAAATCTCACCTTTATGTTGCTGAAAATTAAGTAAGCATAACTTTTTTTTTTTCATTGAAAGGTTTCAGTCGTTTTCTTCGTAGGTAATGTGTTTTCTTTCAGATATTTGCCAAAAGGCAGCAGCGGAAAGCCAGAGGGAGACCAATTAGAAATGAAACTGACAGTGTGTAGGCCTCCCTGACAGTGTTAGCATTTGTGTGAAAGCGATTGGGGCGCCCATCGATCGAGGTTTTGAATGCCGTTCAGGCCCTTCCAGGTCAGCAATTAAGCCAGGGTCCATCTCACAGTCCCAGAGAGCCCTGCAAAACTACTGCTGCCTTTCAACCCACCACAACAGGGAAGGCCTCAGAAACCCTGAGGTTTCTGCAAGAGTTCTTCATCTGGAAGCATTCATTCCAGGCTGAAGATAACCTTTTGAAGCTCTTAATAGATTCATCTCATTCCTACAATAGTAATGGGGGGCGTCATGAACCCTCATGACCCCCTGAATGGGTGGAGCTCACACATTTTTTTAAACTAGTTTTTGAGGTCAAAATTGTTTTATTGGTTTGAACAATTTGGTAACTGACAACACACGGTGGCTCGCCTCATAGTGGGGTTCATGAAGCCTCATTGTCTCATCATGAGCGACAGGGCATACCTCAGCAATTAGGTTCAAAAATCATCTTAAATTTTGCTTCATAAAAGATGCATAGTTAACTCCCTTCTGTCCAGGTTGCAGATCAACCCTTCTGGTGGCTGCAAATTTATTCATATGCTGTTGACATTAATTTATTATTATTAATAATAATAATAATAAGATTATTAAATAATAATAAAAGGTTTCTCACTCTCTCTTCTCATGTGTTGACTGTATGGGCAAGGATCAGTCTAAAGCTCTCCAGGCATAGACACATTGTCAAAGAGGAAGGTGGAAAATTGTGATAAAGCAAGTCTAGCCAAATAAGAATTATATTAAGCTTATCGGTTCATAAACATTCATAAAAGCTGGCTAGAAAGCTATCTTTACTGCCATCAGTTTATGTCTTGTCATGTACCTTGATACAAGTATCTTCGTTGCAAATTAAGTAAGGTATCCAGTATATAAGCAGGAATATAGATCTCCAGTTAGCGCTCTCTTTTTGGTATCTGTTGTCTGATGTTTAAAATGTTACTGTTGCTATTGCTTGTTTCCAGTTGCTTTCCACTAAAGAAGAAAGCCAACAATTATTTTTGTGCTTCTAACCCTCCGAAGGAAAGCCTGTATTTCATTTGTTTGATTTATTCTCTGCTTTACTAGTCATATAAAACTAATTAGACAGCCATGCTATATCTAAATATATCTATCTCTCTCTCCCTTCCTGTATCCAGCAGATAAAATATGTAGCATTTGAAGCCTGGAGACTACCGTGCCCTGGACAGATTAGATTAGACAAAGGGTCGCAATCGAGAATGATCTCTCCACATGCAGCCCATAGAAATCCTGATTAGTAATTAATAAGAACACCAGAGCATTCATTTAAGGGCTGGTTTAAAATGGAGGGAACTGGAAAATGATTAGTTTTCTGCCCACGCAATGCCTAATCAGCATACCAATTACACTGATTGAAACCAAAGGGAGAGAAGGTGTCACGTAGGTCAGAGATTCATTCCCACTCACCTCTCCTTCCTGAATTCTTTCTTTCCCACTGTCATCACGATTGAAAAGTAGGGGGAGATGACCCCCCTCCCCCCCACTGGAGATATCTGGGACACTGGAATGAAAAGATAGCAGAAAGAAAAGGTATTGCTATGCTCTCAAATTTTCTGTTAAAAATCATTCAAAAGGCAGGCCTCTCATGAGACTTTGCAGGGGAAGGGAGAAATGCACTCTGGCACTGATACTGTCCGGTTGATTGTTCTGCCTCTATGTAACACTCAGTGTCTGATTGTCCTTGTGTAGAGATCTAGCTGTTGTAGAGGGTAGCTCTGGCAACAAGAGAGTGGGTTTCATGAATCCCACAATAGCAATGGGAGAATGGGGTTTGTGATCCCTCATTACATGAGGAGCTAACATGTGCTGACACTGGCCTGGCTTGTTGGAACTGTAGACAAAACACTGTGGTTGGCTCAGATCAGTGAGTCACAATTCACAACTATTGTACAGTGTGTGGCATTGAGGCATTTTCAACGTGGTCAGAAGGGTCCAATTTGTACAACTTTTTGTGCCACTTTGTTAGATGCACTTTATACCCATACCTTGTAAGTTGCTCTGCATAAACTCTTCTGGTGAATGAGGGGAATGTAATGTAATAATGTACTGAGCACCTGGAGTTTTTCTCCACCATGGGACATAGAGGGCTTCCAGCCTGCATTTCAGTAGCACTCCTATCTCACCAACCTCGGAGCAATCAGCACAGTCACATGAACACAGTTTAAACAGTTAGACGTTCATGGTGACATTCACACAGCCCTTTTATTTGTGTAAATTGTTCACATGCTCCTGCTGCAAACTTTTTTATTTATTCTATTTTTACATGCTAGCACAAGTTAACATTAAAAAAATGTTCTACAAACATGTTCCCAGTGAACATTTTAATTTATGGCTGCACTGTCTGTGTTGCTAAAGAAAAAGACTGAATCCGACTTGATGGTGTCAGCGGATGTTAACATCACTGTCAGTCTTCATGCCTGTGCAGTTAGCTTGTGATAATGAAGTGATTAACTGAGATGGTGGGGGTGGCGCAATGGGATAATTGTTTAACAAGTGACTTGAAAATAATGTTACATCCACCTCTTGGTGCTGAAGGGTTGGAATGCATCTGGCCCAGAGAAAAACTCTGAGTCCTACTGATACTGAACACAGGATAGCTCCACCCATTTGGGGGTTTTACAAAGGCTCACTGTGACATCATTAACTTGTTCCCCTTCCTCTTCTTCCAAATTCCACAAGCCACATGAACAGTCATCAGCAAGCATAACAAACTTCACACAGGACAAGATGCATGGTTTGACCTGTAATTTGCAGTTACATGCTGTTAACAACAGTTAAATAATAACACTACAACCACTACTGCCATGACTACCACCACTACAACTAATAATATTACAAATAATAACAATTATAACTGGGTGTCAGGGCTCCGCCCCCTTAGTCGCGGTGTTTTCGTTTGTTTCCCCTGTGTTTCAGCCCCGCCCCGCTGCCTGTCTGCTCACCTGCACCCCATCGCCTCGTTATCCCTGCCCTATATCTCCCCTGCGTGTCCCTGTCTGTTTGCTTGTTCGTTTCAGTGAGTTTCTCCTGTCTCGTCCCCGCTCTAGTTAACCTGAGATCTGATCGCTGTTCTTCGAATCCTGCCTGTTTTCCGACTTCGTCCTTCGCCTGCCGTCTTGGTCCCGTCTGACTCTTCTTGCCCGCCTGGTTACCGACTCTGCCTGCCCCGACTCCCGATCCTGGATCTGCCCCCGGACTGCTTCCCCGTGTTTTTGAACCCTGCCTGCCCCTGTACGACGAACTGCCCGACGATTATTATTAAACGCTTGGTTCCGTTTACCCGGTGGTCCGCGTTTGTGTCCCGATCCCCGTTCCTGACAGAACGAACAAGCCAGCATGGACCCAGCGGACCTACCGCAGCTGAGGACGGCCCTGGAGCTTCAGGGAGCGCTGCTGGGGGGACACCAGAACCAGCTGGATTCCATCGGCCGGTCCCTGGAGGGTTTCGCCACCAGCCTCGCCGAGGTCTCGGCGCGGCTGCAACAATTGCAGCTCGACCAGCAGAGCCGACCCTTTCCGCCAGCAGCTGCCTACCCACCGGTTCCGCCAGCGGCTGCCTACCCACCGGCTCCGCCAGCCCCTCCCAGCCGGGAGCCTCGGCTGCCACCCCCTGAGTCATACGCGGGGGACCCGGGAACCTGCCGCTCGTTTCTTTCGCAGTGTTCCCTGATATTCGAGCTGCAACCCTCCACGTTCCCCACAGACCGGGCGAGGATCGCCTATGTCATCACCCTGCTGACAGGCCGCGCGAGGGAGTGGGGTACCGCGGTCTGGGACGCCGGCGCTCCCTTCTGCCACTCGTATGCCGGATTCGCCGACGAGATGAGAAGGGTGTTTGACCGTTCCAGGCAGGGCCGCGAGGCAGCGAGAGAGATGCTGCAGGCTCGCCAGGGGCGTCGGTCGGTGTCGGATTACGCAATTGACTTCCGCACCCTGGCCGCCACCAGCGGATGGAACGCGGAGGCCCAGTTCGACACCTTCCTCCACGGTCTCGCGGAGCCCATCAAGGACGAGCTGGCCACTCGGGAGCTGCCTGCCAGCTTCGAGGCCTTGGTGGACCTGGCTATCCGCGTGGACCAGCGCCTTTCGCAAAAGACGCAGGGAGAGAGCGTCCAGCAGCCTGCCCGGTCCCGTCCGTGAGCAACCCCTCCCGATGGCGGCCAGGAGCCCTGCACCACCATCCCCGGGAACCTCCGAGCAGATGCAGGTCGACCGCACCCGCCTGTCTCCCGCGGAGCGCCAACGGAGGCTCAGCACCCAGTCCTGCCTGTACTGCGGGCAGTCTGGCCACTTTGTGGCGAACTGCCCGGCCAAGGGCCAGCGGTCACCCGCAGCGGGGGGATTACAGGTGAGTGTAACCCCACTGCGTCACTTTCCCCAGACCCGTCCCCTGTTCTCTGCCACCCTGCTCGTCGGAGGTCAGAGCCACGCCGTCTCCGTCCTGATTGACTCCGGGGCAGATGGCAGCTTTATCGACGCCGACCTGGCAGCCCGGCTGCGCCTGCCCCGCGTCCCCGCGTCCCCCTGCACTCGCCGTTGGAAGCCCACGCGATCACCGGGGCCCCCCTGGTTCGCGTGACCCACGCCACTCCCCCGGTGAACTTCCTCGTTTCGGGCAACCACCGCGAGGAGATCGTCCTCAACGTCATCCGTTCCCCGCAGGCCGCCGTGGTCTTGGGTCACCCCTGGTTAGCTCGCCACAACCCCCACATCGACTGGGAGGGCAACCGAATCCTGGGCTGGAGCCCCTTTTGCCACTCCCACTGCCTTCGGGATGCCGTTACCCCTGTGTCACCGATCGCTTCCGCTCCCGAGGACTTCCCGGACCTGTCGGCACTGCCGCCCAAATACATGGACCTGAAACTGGTGTTCAGCAAGTCCCGCGCCACATCGTTGCCTCCTCACCGCCCGTATGATTGCGCCATCGACCTGCTGCCCGGCTCGTCCCCCCCTCGGGGGCGACTGTTTTCTTTATCGCCACCGGAGACCGAGTCCATGAATAAATACATCCAGGAGTCTCTCGCGGCCGGTCTCATTCGCCCCTCCTCCTCTCCTGCGGGGGCCGGATTCTTCTTCGTAGGGAAGAAGGACGGCTCCCTCCGTCCCTGCATTGATTACCGGGGCCTCAACGCCATCACCATCAAGAACCGCTACCCCCTGCCTCTTCTGTCGTCCGCCTTCGAGTCGCTACAGGGCGCTACCGTCTTCACGCGACTCGATCTCCGTAATGCCTACCACCTGGTCAGGATCCGCGAGGGGGACGAGTGGAAGACGGCGTTCAACACCCCCTCGGGGCACTATGAATATCTGGTCATGCCGTTCGGTCTGACGAATTCCCCGGCCGTATTCCAGTCCCTGGTGAACGACGTCCTCCGAGACATGCTCAACCAGTTCGTGTTCGTGTACCTCGACGACATCCTGATCTTCTCTCGCTCCCTGCCTGAGCATGTACAGCACGTCCGCCGCGTCCTGCAGCGCCTGCTCGAAAACCACCTGTACGTGAAAGCGGAGAAGTGTGCCTTCCATCAGCGCACTACTTCCTTCCTGGGCTTCGTGATCACGGCAGGTAGTATCCGCATGGACCGGCAGAAGGTCCGCGCAGGTGAGGAGTGGCCGCGCCCCACCTCCCGCAGGGAACTGCAGCGATTCCTAGGTTTCGCGAATTTCTACCGTCGCTTCATACGCAACTACGGCACCGTAGCGGCTCCCCTCACCGCCCTGACGTCGGTCAACAAAGCGTTCACCTGGGCTTCGGCTGCCGAGGAGGCTTTCCGCGACCTGAAGGCTCGGTTCACCTCGGCGCCTGTCCTTACCCAGCCCGATCCCGCTCGTCAGTACGTGGTGGAGGTGGATGCTTCGGATGTGGGAGTGGGGGCGGTCCTGTCTCAGCGCTCGTCCGCCGACAACAAGCTCCACCCCTGCGCTTATTTCTCTCACCGCCTTACGCCCACCGAGCGTAACTACGACATCGGCGACCGGGAACTACTGGCCATCAAACTGGCGCTTGAGGAGTGGAGGCACTGGCTGGAGGGGGCGAGTGCTCCGTTCTTGGTGTGGACTGATCACAAGAATCTCGAGTACGTCCGATCAGCTAAACGCCTCAATCCCCGACAAGCCCGCTGGTCTCTCTTTTTCTCCCGTTTTGATTTCACCCTGTCATATCGACCAGGCTCGAAGAACGGTAAACCCGACGCCCTCTCGCGCCAGCACGCCCCGGCCGAGGACTCCCAGGAACCCAGCACAGTCCTGCCAGCCCGATGCGTTGTCGCAGCGGCGCTGTGGGACGTCGAGACCGCCGTCCGCACCGCCCTCCAGAACGAACCGGGTCCCAGCTCGTGTCCCCCTAACCGCCTCTTTGTTCCCCAGCCTGTCCGTTCTCAGGTCCTGCAGTGGGGGCATTCATCCAGGCTCGCTGGCCACCCTGGAGCCCGGCGCACAGCGGCGTTCATTGGCCAGCGGTTTTGGTGGCCCACGATGACGGAGGACATCCGGAACTTCACCGCCGCCTGCTCGGTTTGCGCCCAGAGCAAGACCTCCACCCGACCCCCCGCCGGTCTGCTGCAACCCCTGCCTGTCCCCAGACGGCCCTGGTCCCATATCGCCCTAGACTTCGTTACTGGCCTGCCACCATCTGACGGTAACACCGCCATCCTCACCATCGTGGATCGGTTTTCAAAAGCCGTGCACTTCATCCCCTTACCCAAACTGCCCTCCGCCAGGGAGACCGCTCGGCTACTCATTAGCCAGGTATTCCGGCTGCACGGTCTACCCTCCGATGTGGTGTCGGACCGTGGGCCGCAGTTCACATCTAACTTTTGGAGGGCGTTTTGCAGGTTACTGGGGGCCACTGTCAGTCTGTCCTCTGGTTTTCACCCCCAGTCCAACGGCCAGACCGAGCGGGCCAACCAGCAGCTGGAGACGGTGCTACGGTGCCTGACATCTCGGGAGCCGTCGGCGTGGAGCCAGCACCTACCCTGGGTCGAATATGCCGTCAACTCCCTTCCCTCTGCTTCCACGGGGCTGTCGCCCTTCCAGTGCTGTGTGGGCTATCAACCTCCCCTATTCCCGGCCCAGGAGGAGGAGGTGGGGGTCCCCTCGGCAACGGCGTTTGTGCAGCGCTGCCGTCGCACCTGGAGACGCGCGCGCGCACCACACTGCTCCGCTCCTCGGCTCGGGCTAAGCGGTTTGCTGACCGCCACCGCTCCAAGGCACCCCGCTATCGCCAGGGTCAGCGGGTGTGGCTCTCCACCCGGGACCTTCCCCTCAAGGTGGACTCCCGCAAGCTGGCTCCCCGCTTCATCGGCCCCTTTCCCATCGCCAAAGTGATCAGCCCCACGGCGGTCCGGCTGAAACTCCCGCTCTCTCTTCGCCGTGTCCACCCCACCTTCCACGTCTCCAAGATTAAGCCCGTTGTCCGCAGTCCTCTCTGCCCTGCTCCCCGGGCTCCTCCGCCGCCCCGCCTGATCGACGGAGCGGTGGCTCACACCGTGCGCTGCCTGCTTAGGGTTCGGCGTCGGGGGCGCGGTCTGCAATATCTGGTGGACTGGGAGGGTTACGGTCCCGAGGAGAGGAGCTGGGTGCCTGCAAGGGACATCCTGGACCCGGCCCTGATCCGGGATTTCCACCGCCGACACCCTGGCGAACCCGCTGTGACGCCTGGTGGCGTCCGTAGGGGGGGGGGGGGTACTGTCAGGGCTCCGCCCCCTTAGTCGCGGTGTTTTCGTTTGTTTCCCCTGTGTTTCAGCCCCGCCCCGCTGCCTGTCTGCTCACCTGCACCCCATCGCCTCGTTATCCCTGCCCTATATCTCCCCTGCGTGTCCCTGTCTGTTTGCTTGTTCGTTTCAGTGAGTTTCTCCTGTCTCGTCCCCGCTCTAGTTAACCTGAGATCTGATCGCTGTTCTTCGAATCCTGCCTGTTTTCCGACTTCGTCCTTCGCCTGCCGTCTTGGTCCCGTCTGACTCTTCTTGCCCGCCTGGTTACCGACTCTGCCTGCCCCGACTCCCGATCCTGGATCTGCCCCCGGACTGCTTCCCCGTGTTTTTGAACCCTGCCTGTCCCTGTACTACGAACTGCCCGACGATTATTATTAAACGCTTGGTTCCGTTTACCCGGTGGTCCGCGTTTGTGTCCCGATCCCCGTTCCTGACACTGGGTTTGGATGGAGGGCAGAAATTCCTGCATGGACCGTACTGTTGCACCTTTTAACAATGTATAACAATACTTGAACCAATGTTCAACTCTATACATGGATATGTAAAGTGGAAGCTTACTTGACTGCCATGTATACAAGTATCCTCTGCAAATAATTTAAAAATTGTTATAATGATGATGAAGTTTACAGCTCCTAATGCCTCTCACCAAAGGATATCAGATGTGTTTGTTTCAGTGACATCTGTTTCAAGTACCATACATGAAAGCACTTTCATTTTCACAGATTTAGGGAAAATGGCCAAATATGCTGCATAACCCTGGTAAATTGGACATTATTACAAGCCTCACGTACTTGATGTTTTGTTTGGGTGCAGTGTGTGTGTCTTACCAGAGAGGGCATGAGTGAGTCTGATTGTTAATTCCAGTCACGGACTGTATGTTAGATAAACTGGGGCAAGGTTTTAAAAGAGAGAAATGTCTGAGAAAGAAGCTGAAAGAGGAGGGATAGAACAGCATTTGGAAAGTTCTGGGGTCCTAAAGTTCAGACATGTTTCGGGGAACCATTTGACAGAATTTTACTTCTAAGTTTAACTCACCTCCAGTGCATCAAGTGTTCTTGTTTTTTGTTTTTTTTTTTTTTTCACAGCAATCAAAACATGCATTGGGAGCCCTCCAAGGCTGGCCATATGAGGTTGTGTTGGAAATATTGACTTCTGGTTGCAGATTCCTGCTTTGACCGTCTGGTGACCTTTTTTACTGTCTTGTCCTGTTTAGAGAAGTGCTCGTAGTCACTGAGGTGCATTAGGTTCTGGTCAGAGGAGGAAATGAATCATTTATCCATGGATTTATTCATTCTGTCTAAAGTCCGCACCACCTCCCCAAAGTCTATGAAATGATTTTCTGCCAGAAGCACACGGTGTGTAATTGCGCAGGGGAAGAAGCACAGGATCTGACACAGCACACAGGGCTTGCAAAACAGGGTTGTTACAGTCTCCACAGTGATTTGCAACACCTGTAATGCTTTTAGCATGTTTTGAAATGACTTTCCTGATCCTTGTAAATCACATGCCCAACATTCAGCAGGCCGCTGCGGGATTAATGTTTGGTGTGGCAAAATTGCATATATTTACAGCAAAACAGGGGAATACATTGATGCAGTAGCTCATTGGCATAACTGCAATCATCTACTCTAGATATTGCGGACATATAAATTTGAATCTGAGAGGAAGTGAATGCTGTTAAATCCCACCGTTTTGTTGATATGCTCAGCACATAAGCCACTGTTCCACTCTGCTATCTTAAAACGAACATTTGCATAAACCCCTACCAGTGTGTACTTGCATAATTGCACAAATGCTGAAGGTCAGATAGTGAGTTTGTTTTCAGCCTATACAAAAATCTACATATTGAGACATGTTTTAGGAGTATATCTTAGCTTAATGTGTTTATTTAAAATATGCAAATTATTGGCATTTTGGTACATTGCAATATATTTCTGATTTCAATTAATATATTTCAGCTGTATTTGCAATAAATTCCTGGGCTGGACAAAATATTTCATATGGAGATGTGTATGTTTGCAACTGTGGAAGAAGTAAGTGTGCCATTGAAACAGAAGAACACTCATCGTCTTTTTGTCCCAGATTTTTCTGGAATAATTGGCACGGGAGGACTGTGCCGAGTTCAGAGATAATGTCATTTATTTTTAAAGTAGTTTCCCTTTGGAGCAGTGAGGAAAGGAGGGTCAGTCCAGTGGCTGAGAGTGAGCCGCTAATGATGCTCTTAAATTGCAGTAAGCAATGTTTGTATCAACAGAGGAGCCATCAGCCGTCAGGATCAGCTGACGCTAGTCAGTTGATTTAGACACAATATGAAGGCCTATGCATTTCCAAACTGCTTCTTTCAGAGCACATTCTATTTCTGTCAAATCTACCAAGCAGTATGTAGATGTCTGTGTCTGCGTACGCCTGTGTGCATACTGTGTGTACTTATGGAGTGTGGGTGCGCAAACATTCTCAACTTTCTAAATTAAATTTCTAATTGGAATACCGCGCACATACATCTGTTTAGTAAATCCTAATTACGTTAGGAAAGCCGCAATGGATGGTAATTGCCTGCTAGGATGTGTGTGTGTGTTTTTTTTTCTTCGCGACACGGATACCCCGCCACCTGCTCGGCATTTGGGGCCCGCGCTGAGGAGCGGCGGCAGCCCTCGCTTGCGTGACAGCGTCGGGAGCTGATCGTCTGCTGCTCCAGCTGGCGCTGCGCCAGAGGGGACGCGCCGAAACGGCTCCGCCAGTCCCGCGGATCCTGTCACCCCGGCGCCGACGCTCTCTGCTGCATACTTCATTCGCGCTATCTCGCCGTAACAAAGGAGCAACCTGTCCGCGGACCGCCTTTTGCAGCGCCGCTCCTGCGTGCGCTACAGAGGGAAGGGAACGTGATTCTATCGCACGGTGCCTGATTAGAATGGTATACGGCTCTGATTTTTTTGTCGGTGCAATTTGTTTTCGGGGATGAATCAAAGCGGCAGTAATGGATAAGGAAAGTTTTTTTTTTCGTGTCAGTGGGCGAGAATGGAACTGCAGGTGTGTGTTTGCGTGTGCTCTAACATTTATTTCAGAGCCAAATGTGTTCTCAACTAAATCAGCAGGGTTTTGCGTTTCTCAGGAATGCTTCTGACTAAATTGAGTTGATATTTCAGGCTGTAGGGATGGGTAACGTTTTCATAAACACATACAGTGCACAGGAGCTGAATTATTTTGGTTGCATGAAGTTCCAGTGCATGTTGACATTGGTTGAAACGACCTGAAAAAGGCACATGGACAATGGCTCCTCCAGAAAGTTATCTAAGTAATCTAATCTATGGTTGTACTGATATGAAAACTCTGCAAACTAAGGCCAGGATCTAGTCCTTGTCTTTACCTCGCAGTTCAGTAGGTATGACTCCCCTCTACTTCCCCACCCCCCCCCCCCCCCCACTGGTCCATCAGTGCCCCCAAAATGTGGGTTCATCAGTGCCCCCCAAAATGATTCACTGACCTCTGCCTCCCCGCAATAACTCACCATCTTTCTGGCCTCAGACAGATGAGGGTGCCATTTAATTTACTCCCCAGTTGCTATGGTCACCATCTCCCCCGAAATGAACCGAGAAATAAAGTCACATGACAGTGGTATGGCATGCCGTTATTTGTTTGACCAGCAGACGGTCTTTTCCCAAGCGGCTCACAGAGTTTACATTCTACATGTTTCTGTTTGCACAGCTGGGTATTTGCTGAAGCAGTCCAGGTTAAGTACCTTGCTAGAGGTGGCAACCGCTAGTGCTGCAGCTGGGAATTGAAGCAGGAATAAGAGTGCGTGAGGAGCATATAAACCAGCGTGTAGGATGTGTAGCAGGTCCAAAACGGTCTCCTGTGGACAGCACACGTGAAAACAGATGGGGATCTGCTGACTTGCGTGACAGTGATCTGCGTACACGTGATGTTGACACAAACGGTGACGCTGTGACATCGACCCCTGGACCCTCAACATAAGCCCGATTGGCCCTCGGTCCGAGGGCATCTTTCATGGAGCGGGTTAAATTTGGTTCTTGTGGAGGGGTCATCCGTGGGTTCGATCACAGCTCTGACAGTATGGGTCACAAACAAATTTGACCTTCCAATGTAAAACGGTTAGGTGAGAAGTAAAGGCAGAGGCCGAGCCATACAATGCTAGACAGAGGTCATGGACACTCATGGGCATGGATAGCAGCATTCACTTGATAGACTGTAAACCTGGCTGTAAAACACACACAAAGCAGGGAGGGCCCTGGCACCAGTGGCTTTTGGGTCTGTTCCCAAAGTATAAATAAAATGCTAAAAATTAAAATGGCTGCCTGTCTGCTTGACATGGGGAACTGAGGAAGTGGACCGTGAGTTCAGTCCCCTCTCTGAGCACTTCATAATAAAAACAGAAGTGATGGATGCAGTGCCAGTTCTGAGTTCAGCCAGTAGCAGTGAAGTAATAGATTGTAAACCAGGCTGTAAAACACATTCACCATGGACCCTGACCCTGGTGGCTTTTGGGTCTATTCCCAGAGTACAAATAAGAGACTAAAAACTCTAGTCGCTGCTACGCTGAGCAGAATTTGAAGCTGAACTGTAAGAATGGACATGTGGGATTTAAACACAGTTCTCACTGTGGGATTATATTTCTACTTCAGTCATTCACAAGAAATGCTTTTGAAAACTATCCAGGTGTGAAGTTATTGTAAATTAGCATATTCATTTTAACAGAAGTCTTTCAGTAAGTGTTACCTTTTCCTATGGATTGCAGGAAAGCACCGCTTAATTCAGTGTAGATCTTATTTGAGCTCCTCAATTTTACTTAAAGTTACTGCATGTTGTGGTGTGTTGATCTAGATATATTTCCAAGGCTTCTTAACGGGGGAATAATAAGCAGTTAAGATTAAGAAGACCATGAACAAGAGATCGGTTTTCATAAAGCAAAAGACAATGAAAAGGGAAAACCAACATTTCATTTATGATTGTCATAAATGGTCAGCTGACTGGCATCGAACCAAAACTGCTCAGAGGGCAAATTGGTTTTAAAAAGTTATTCTCATAGCCTGAATAGTGTAGTTTTTGTGCATTTCACTCCTGGAAAAATGGTTCTAAGTAGAAGCATACAGGGTTCCCATATAGGGTTCTTTGGTTCATAGTATAATCCTTTTCTTTCTACGGCCTCTCCCCAGAGCACTTTTATATTCTAAAGGTTCTTCCTAGAACCCTTCCGGATTTTAGGGCTATTTTAGGGCTCTGCCTAGAACCCTTTTATATTTGTAAGCATTATGCCCTGAGCCCTTTTATTTCCTGATGATCCTACCTAGAACCCTTTATCTTCTAAGGGTTCTACTAAGAACCATTTTATATTCTGAGAATTAGGTGTTTTTGAATCCCATATATTGTGTATGGTAGTGATTTTAGTCTTTCATCATAATTTTAACAGAATCTATTTACAAGTACAATTAATATATTTGAAATGACATGGTTTTATTGAAAAAAAAAATTAGAAACCTGGGAGCAACAGTGGGGAGACTCTATGAAGAGAAAAAATCAGGACAGGAGAGGTTGTGTAGGTCCAGCGGAAACACCCCACAGTGTGAATGGGTCATAAGTGAGTGTAGGAGCAGATGAATCAGCACCATGACTGAGAGGCCATAATCCCGGCATGTCCTCAGCAGGCGACTATGTGTAACCCTCAGCAATGGAGACATAGCAGAGAGGGAGAGAAAAAAGATGGTTAGTGGCAGCATGCCAAAGTCCACTCAATACACCAGATGAAGTAGTCTGACCCAACACTATCTGTAAACAGCACAACACAATTGCTGTGGTCCTGTCAGTGCAGCTGGAGGGTGGGCACATTATAAAGGTGACAGTGGAACAGACTAAATGGCACCAAAACACACAGAAACCGTGTAGCTAATGTTTTTGATACTGTACCATTCCCCTGTGGTGTCGCTCTTCCGTCTCAGGCGTTTTCAAAAAGAGGATATTTTGCAGTATTGCCTGGGTCATCCTTTATGGTCACATTTAACGACAAAATTCGCTTCACTTTTGTGTTATAACTGAAGATGTTTATGGTGTTTCTTGTGTATTTTTAACGGAATAGCAGGAGCATTGATAGTGCCTTATGCCCTCTCACTCGAAAAGGCCTCTGTGTGATCACCTAAACTCTCTTTCAAGCCACTGGCACACCACTTCACTTGTCCAACCTGTGAAAGAACTCATTTCTACAAAAAAGAAGCAAGAAACAAATAGTAACATTAAAAAAGTAGTTTGCCTTCTACCGCAGAATGTCTTGGCTTGACTCAAGATAAGATCAGTACATATCCTAGAAACATCAACAGTTTCATATTCGCCCCCACCTCATTGAGCCTCTTCTGAGCCTCTCTTGAATTTGAAAACAAATGTCAGCTTGCTGGAGTATGATGTGCTGATATTTGATTTGATTTGATCTTACCTTGTTTCTCTGATGTTTCTTATCTTCTTTGGTTTTTCTATCCAGCTTCTAGTGCCAGTCCTTACAGGTGATCATACTCTGTGTTCCAGTTCTCTGTGTTCCAACCTGACCCCTCCCCTCTGCCATTCTCCAATCCTCTTTGATTTAACAGCATTGGCATATGGTGCATGGAATACGGTGGAAACTGTCTCATCATGCATGTACCTAGCCAATGCTTCTAAATGTGTGAAGAGGGGTGAAAAAAAGTTTGTAGTCAAGAGTAAATAGAATGCAGTGACACAGCAGTAATCACTGTTGATATTCCACACCTGCTGGGTGGATGAAACAGTGTGCTAGCTCAGAAATTCTATCAGGGGTGGATTGTTAGCCTAGCGGTTAAAACACACATGATCAGTCATCTATACTTTCCCCCTGTGGTGGGAGTCATGGCTTTGAATCCCACATGAGCTAAACATTACTGATCCCTCTTCTCTGCATCCCTGCTCTCTCTGGCACAATACACCATCCCATATAAGAGAAAAGTGTCTGTTCTATGTACGTGTTTTATGTAGAACAGAGGGATTGCCTTTTGAAAACACAGTTCTGCTACAGATTGTGAAACCTATGATGCAAACACAGAATGAATGCCTGACAGTCTGAGGAGCAAATGTTCCATTGCATCATAGATATAAAAGTTTTGAAAGCAGTAGGGGTCCCGTACAATGTACCACAGCTGGGTGTTTTGTACAATGTTAGATGTTTTCAGGCCTAGCCAAGCTGAAGCAATAGCTGAGTATGTACTGCTGTCTGCTGGAGATAGTGTTGTGATGCCAACATTAAATCCCAGGTGATAGGCTGAAATCATCACAAGAAGATTATTTCCTGGCTATGTATTAAACATCACTTGATACTGTAAAATAAAGTTGCTAGTTTTGCTTTTCATATGAGTTTGTGTCACAAAATTCTAATCATACAATTATGTCAATATTTTTTGTCTACCTGGTGTTGTTTAAAACATTCTGGTTAATGATATAATACACTTCTCATCTCATTAGATGACAGAGACCTTAATTGAGGCCAACATACTTCTACAAAGTAAGGTTTTGTGAAGAGTGGGGAGGTGTGCCAGCCTACTGTCTCTAAGGTCTGCTGATTGTTGCAGCCGGCCAATACAGTGCACCCTACAGCAATGCAATTGGCTGCATTTTCAGAGAAAGCAACACTGCTGAGTTATTCTCTTTTTGAATGCTTTGTAACGACATCTGCATGAGACAAGCCTAATGTGCAATTCCAAAACAGGGATGCATAAAGAAGAAAAGGCCATTTTAAAAAGCATGTTAAAGTAATAATGATACAATCTACTGTTACCCTTCAAAATAATCATTTCAGTAACTAAAATATCATAAGTGTAATACATTCAGTGTGTAACATGAATAAAAAACAAAAAACTGGAACACTGCAATTTTTTCACCAATTTTATAGCAGCTTTTTATAAAAGCAGTATGGAAATCCAGTAAAAGCGTGTAAACTTCCCTGCAGAGATGAGCCTTACGATCTAACAGCAGATATAATCAGGTATCACAGTGCTGCATTTCCATAGCCTTTCCAATATTGAGGAGATGTTTTTCCGTCTTTTTTACAGGCTGATGCTTGCTTGTTGCGACTGTATCAGATGTAATAATCTCCAGTCTCATTGATGTTGCTGTTATGAGTTTTACAAAGACTAGTTCTGCATCGCTCCGACCACATTCGACGAACACGAACACACACTTGAGCAGTTGGCCATCTTCTTTTTCGAAAATGAGAAAGAGGACAGCCGGCAGGTTTTGTCAGGGAGACGCTCAGGATTTCTCGGCAAAGAGGCACCACATTGCAAAGCTTAGCACATGCTGCGCAAGTGTGGTCTTCCCTCTCACCTTGCTCAGTGCCACTGCCACATTATTCACCCGTCCGGCACTGAGGTGTGTTTTGCATCACCAGAAGTGGCTTATCAGCACGTTGGCAGGGTTTCAAAGACCAGCAGGCCTCACAAGAGATCGACTCAGGAATGCAGCCTCTCATGCAACATGCATTTTTAACAATCTCCTTTGGGATGGGGCGCCTGCATGCATTTGACAGTGAAATGCGTAAATTCCAAGTTCAGCCTGAAGCCTTTGTCATGACCAACAATGGATTCTGCACTGTCTTTCTGTTTTGAGGGAAGACTATGTGGTCAAAATGAGAAAAAATTGGTCAGTAGTGGGTTTCCCCTTATGTTATACAGGTTCTTCTTCCCTTCACTTAGTTTTCTCTCACAGCAAACCACACTTAGATCTTTCCCCGCTGCATGTCCAGGCATCTGGCCAAAGGATCAGAGCTCCAAGGCTGTGATCAAAAGAACAAAAGAGCACTTTCAGCTATCAGTGGAAGAACCTCGCCCCAGCCCTCAAAATCTTCTAATCACGTTTAAGGAGACGGGTGGTATTGAGTGTCTGCTCCAAAACTCAGCACCGTTGGCCACCTCCAGTGCAAAGCTGTGTTGGAAGCATTCCAGAGCAGTTGTATGCTGGATTCATCTCCTCACCCAGCAGCACAAATCCATCAATCAAGAAAGGCTCCAGACAAAGGTTGAAAACTCAACTTCTTAGTCTAAGAGTTTGAATGATCTCTGACAAACAGCTGGGGGATCCATTTCTATGGATATGAGTTCAGGGCAAACACGTCCTGTTGTCTAAATGCCTACTTAGCACCACTTAGGTGCCACTTAGCACCAGGTGCTTTTTGTTCTTTGTGTCAGAACAGCACAGTTTGACACCTAAGACCAGGTCAGGTTTCAAGAACAACCTGCTTATTGATAGTTCATTATGATCAGCAACCTGAAGCGCCATCTGTTAAACATTTCCCCTCATTTCAAATCCATAGCATTAGCCCTGAATAAGTGTATTCCATCTGGAATAGATTTAACCTTTGCAAAACTCATTACAGTACACTTTAACTCAAACCATTGATCTTTAGATACGGCCTCAAGCTACCCAAGCTGTCCTCAAACATCCTCTTGTTCGTCTGTAAGACGGTCTGACATTTAAGAGTCTACATCTGGTAAATCCTCCTCTCAAGGTTTTCATTTTTTTTATTCAGTTAAATTTCTCCTCAGCTGTTTCATGTTGTTTGTGCCCCAGTCCCGGGCTGTGTAAAATGTTTACCAAAAGTGTTAATCAAGATGGCTGTGCTCGCTCATTGTGAAAGGCAACTGACAGATACGGTGCAGTGCATCTGGTGTTTTACCTCTGTGCCACGTTGATAAGCTTTTTAGGTGAAATTGCCTGAGTGGGTCCCCACGTTATTGCTCTCTCCATGCCTCATATACAACCCAATGACGTTTTTTAAACTGTGATGTTACCAGCTACATCGGCCAGCTTCTTAAGCCATCTGCCGAGGGCAGGAGTACCTTAATTTTATTGAAGCAACAGCAGTGCAAGAGCGGAAATGGGAAAGGGCTTGCTGTGACCTTGTTCACCTTGTTCAACACCCAACATCCATATGCCACAATGAAGAAGAGCAACTTTTATATATTCAAGAAAACCTGGCCCTTACCTGCTGCAGGATCATCGCACCTTTTCAAGCATGCAAATCCTGGTAAGTAATGTGTGGCAGAGTGTATACAGGTCATTGCTGCCTGCCAAAGGCCAGTCTCTGGAAGCACATTGCCGTGTGCATACAGGTGACAGCCACGCCAAGTTGCACCATGTAACATTATTGTGCATATATCAGGCAACTGTGTTTTTTACTTAAGGTTTAGTCCTAAAGGCGTGTTGGATGTTTCATGTTGTAGTGTCAGATATATAGATATACATGCCTCACAACAGGAATAAGAGGGAATGATTGGTCAGAGATTTCCACATTGGGGACAGAGGGAGTTGATGTGGTTACATGCACAGCAGTTAGCTTGCATTCTCTGTGTGACAGGGCAGAGGATTACATGCATGGCTACCTGATCGCAGTTACAGTTCTGCTTCCCTAACAGTTGAACTGGAAGTTCCAGTTGTCTCCTGATCTATGTTTGAAGGAGCTTGGGTTTACTCTGCTATCGAATAATAGTTTCTGGGCCACTGTACCTTCTCTCTGTCGGAGGTGTGCCCCACTATATGCTGAGCAGGTGCCAAAGCAGTGATAAGCAGTCAGATCTTTTCAAATGACAGCTAGTAATTTCAGCATTTAATGACAGCGGAGGAGAAAAGTTTAGCATCTTTACGGATGGATGGTCTCAACAGGAGGGCGAGGGAGGAGAGGAAGGGAAGATACTTGGGACTGCAGACAGAAATAAAGAAATGAGGGGGCAGCAGACTTCTGATTTTCTGCATCCAGACAGCTGTGCTGGGGCAGAGAGAGCCAAGTCAAGCACACCTGAGGCATACCGGACTGGTTTAATACTGTATTGTACCGTACTGTACTGTATATTCTTACCCTCAGATGATATGTGGTGAGCATTCTGGCACAAAATGGCTGCCGTTCATCACCCAGGTGTCTGCTACACATTTGGGGTCATCAGGGAGTCATCCCCACTGAACGGTAAAGTGCTTTGAGATCCAATTCAGATTATCATAATCAGTACTCATTAATACATACACACACACACACACACACACACACACACACACACTTTGCTGGTGAAATGGCCGTTATGCCACCATTTCAGAAAGTATTGTTTTATTCTCCCTTTAGTAATACTTTTGTGTGTTTGTGTGTGTGCTTTAAACATGTTAATGCAAGTAAACAAATCCTGAAGTTCATTGGTAGGGGTCATTTCTATTCAAATACTGAGCTTTTATTCAGTATTAATTTGAGAGACGTGTTGCCTACTAAGACTCACAGACAGAAAAAAAATATTCATATGCCTGTAAAGCACACAGGACAGATGAAAGAAGATTCATAAATGTGTGTCGCTCTCATACACACGCATATGCACACACAAGATATGTACACACACACACACACACACATTGTTTAATTACAATCACAGCTGTTGTCTCAGTGGTAGTTATGGGTTATGCAGCTGGATGGACTGGTTTTCTCTGGTGGTGACTAGAGGAGTGTAGCCAGCCTTTCAATACCAGCAAATTGCTGGCATGTTGGATGCTGTTTCATTGGAAATGATGTCTTTCATACCGTAGGGGACAGGCATACAATCTAGATGCATTATTTCATTTAAATGTATTATTTCTTAGTAACATGCATAATTTCACAGTAATCACATATACAGCTGGATATTTCACAGAGGCAGGTCAGCTTTCATAGCAGTGCTCAGCCGGGGGTTCAAGCCTGTAGCTCTTTTAGTTACTATGGCACCACACCGGTGTTGGGAACAGTTACGTTCAGTCACACTTTCTTGATATTTTTAATATAATTCAACAGTATGCTTGGATTGAGCAGTAAATTCTGAAAGGACTTTCACTTTATCTCCATGTCACATACTGTACACCTGGCCCAACTGTAAACATGAGACACATGCTGCCAAACACATGAATGACAGGTAACCTAATCACATCGCCATCCATTGTATGCTGTCTGACATCAAATATGCTTGGTTATGCATGTCAATGCACGCATGTGTCAGTGCGCCGGTCACAAGTGATGCTGATCCCGACTGACAACAGGGATGTCGGTCTGCTGGCTCCTGGGGGTAGTGAGCTGGGGGGTTCATTTCTAAAAGGGGTTACCTGTTCTTGGGTACAAGGGGGGGCTGATGGCTGATTTTTTATGTGAGAGCCCTGAACTCTAGGGATCGACAAGAGGACATGGATCTGGCAGCTTCAACCATAGCAGACTAATGGCACGTGCACCCATGTGTGGCAGCTTGATCCCCAGCCCCTACGCCATCCACCTACAAACTGGATCAGTGAAAGGAGTCTGTTGCACAAAACCAACAGGCTTCTGGGGGGCATGAAATGCATTTCAAGCTGTTCATGTAGGAACATCTGTACAACAGCTCCTAGCTTCACTGCAGCATTGAACATAGCTGCCTCCCTGGCTTCTATTGTAGTGCCTTTGCTGGACATTGGTCACACATATATTACACAGCAGATAAGATCATTTAATTAAAATTAAACAAATACAATTGCACTAAATAAAAGAACTACTGAGTAATTTAAAAGCATACATGTTACATATGAAAAATGCAGGGGAATTTATCCATCCATATCCTTACAAAACAAGCTGGCGTGATGTACTTCTCATCGACCCTGAAGAAATTTTTTTTAAAAAGGAGATGGAAAAGCCAGTGCAAGAAAATGAGATGTCACTGCCACAGATTGGGACATTTTGTTCAGGACGAGAAGCTACTACAGAGCACTATATTGAAGAATATATTTTATATTTTAAATTCAGGCCATTTACCTTGCCAGCTAGTGAGATACCCTAGTGTTACTTGCTTTGGATTTGTGTGATTTAAGATGTGCTGACGAAGGCTAAAATAGCCAGCTGCTTGCATGAGACTTTGTGGCTGGAGAGAAGTGTGATGCTTTGAAGGCAGGCATAGAAGAGGGACACATGAGGTGATTCTTTGTTCCATGAAGGCAGCAGTGTTATCCTGGTCTGGGGAGACAGTGTTGTTAAGTGATTCAGTCCTTTCATTTGAATTCTCTGTGCTCCACAACAGAGGGCATGAAGAGAGACTACAGGAGAGAATGCAGCATTTTCAAATATTCAAACTCTGCTCTGGTGACTGATGTTACAGCTGCACTGTTTGAAAAAATGATGTTTGTGTATGTGTGCATGCGAGCATTGTGTGGGAGTGTGTGTATGTGTGTGTGTATGCAGGCATTGTCTGAAAGTGTACGTGTGTATGTGTGTATGAGTGCGTCCATGCATGTGTGTGTGTGTGGTGTATGTGTGCATGCAGGCATTGTATGGGAGTGTGTGTGTGTGTGTGTGTGTGTGTGTGCGTGTGTGTGTGTGTATGTGCATGTATGCATGTATCATTATAGCACTGCTGTGAATTGGGAGGATCCCTGCAAGAAGCTGTCACCTCACAGGAAACACAGGGCAACAAATGGCAAAGCTTCACTCTCATCGCGCCGTGACATGGGCAGCCCCGTCCTCATGAGAATCAGGGTTAATAATTAATCAGAGCGTGCTCCGCGACGGGGAACTTTTGGAACACGAGCCTTGAAGGTACCCTGGGTGTACGTGCCTGGCTTAGCTTGTGCCCCTGCTCT
This sequence comes from Megalops cyprinoides, assembly GCF_013368585.1. Taxonomy (NCBI): domain Eukaryota; kingdom Metazoa; phylum Chordata; class Actinopteri; order Elopiformes; family Megalopidae; genus Megalops; species Megalops cyprinoides. Next base: position 26,034,592 of record NC_050599.1, on the reverse strand, counting down.
CTGTCCCTCCCCGTACTTCAGGACCACGGCCATCTCAGGACCACGAGATGAATGAGAGACAGCCCAAGGGACAGTCAGCGCGTGCGATTCATCCTCTTCCTTCTGCATATCAAAGGCAATGCTTTCACACGACACGGCGCGCAATCACAACTCCATTAGTCACCACGGAATTCTGAGTGCACGAATCTTAAGGCGTGCATGTGTCTGCATGTGCTGTGTTAGAAGCCTATTGAAAATGCATCTGTTTAACCTCTCTCTGAGCGGGAAAGCGGCTTTTGAAGTGCGCCGCCGTAAATTGCGCTCGCACTCCACGCGCGCCGCTGCATTTTCCCGGCGCATTGTTCTTGGGTAATAGAGCTTCTTTGTCCGCGAGCTTTGAAGCGTCGGCAACCTGGTGGGGAGCCGGTCTCAACAGCCTACGGAGTGAGCCTCTTTCTCTCTCTGAGATAATATTCCCTGACTGCTCTCTCTGATCTCCGCCGCCTTGCCCTGGCAGAGGCGGGCACCCGCATCCTCGGGCACCGTGGCGACATGCTTTAAGGGGCCGTGAGGGCTAAGGCTGCAGGGAAAGGGTGTCACCTTGGGTTCTTGAGACAGTGCTCAGACAGCCCAGGGACGTCGTACACACCCCATCCCATAATGCACGGTCCTCCTGTGCCAAAAGAGCAACCCCCTGTCTGCCTAAACCTCCATGTGCCGTCACACTCTTCCTGGTGTTGTAGTCCCCAGGTGAGGTGTCATCAGGACCATGATGCACCTCTTCTAACCACAGCACAACTACCCAGCGATGGGGCATGGCTTCAAAAACCAGAGTTCTTTTGGAAAGGCGGAGCTTCAACAGGGAGGGGCCAGTAAAATGGATGCGACAGAAGATAGGAGGTGCTGGCTTGGACCCTGGCCTTGATTGAAACCTCTCAGGAATCTGTAACTCAGAGTTAAGAATTCAGTCAGCCTTAGTGAATCCCAGGCTGAAAGATATCTCTCAAGCATGCATATCTCAGAGTTAGGGATTCAGTTAGACTTAGTGAATCCCTTGGTTGATAGATATCACTCAAGCATCCATATCTCAAAGTTTGGGAATCAGCTAGACTTTGTGAATTGTTCTGACTTGGGGAGGATCCCAGTGCTGATGCCGATATCCTCAGACAGGCCTACCCGAGAGTCAGTGAATCCACCACAAGAGTTTAGAATTACTTGACTCTGCTCCACCTTTTTCTGTAAAAATTTAGTTACTACTATAATTCTCTTTTCAATGTTTGCTGGGCCGTAGGTTAAACGCCTCCACTTTCAGAGCGCATTAAAACTTACAAAGGTCAGTGGAAAACAACACTCTGTTATGTGATCTGAAAAATCTGAACCTTAAAATGCCAAAAATATGGTTTTTGTCAAGAGAATCCTCCCATCCTCTCCTTCTGCCTGGCCAAGTTTAAAAAAAACTGCCAAAGCAGGTGAAGTGAGGCGCCTGCGATGCACCAGAAGACACCAACCGGCACAGAGGTGTCAGCATTTATCACACAGACTGTTTGAGCAAGATTTCAGCTCTTAACACAAAGCAGTTTAAACGATGGGCTTGTGCTGAATGCCTCGCATCTGCTTTTGGGACCTGTAGCAGAATGGCTTGGGGTTGTGATTTTTTTTTTAACAAAAGTCTGCTTTTTGTTTGACTGTCCATCCATCTTTACCCACTACCAGAATTGTAAGGTCAGATAAACTGTCTGGCAGAGTGGCATTTTTTAAGGTATATTGTTTGAGAAACAATATTCAGTTTCGATCTCTAATTAAAATTTTTTGCCAACAGTAGAATAAATCTGCAAAATTTCAATTTTTATTGGAGGACTAGACTTCCTGTCTGACCCCAATATGAGTTACTTCAATAATTACAACCGTGTAAGTGTTCTGAGATGAAACACTTCCAGAAACATCACCGAACAAAATCAAGGAAATTAACATACTTCTACCTTTCAGCAGTAGAGGGAGTCCTGAAACAGGTTTCCGGGTCAACTCAGCCACAACCTCTAAATGTGGGTAGCCACTGGTACAGTGGGCCAAAGTTTCACATTTAGGCAGTTTAATTAAGACTTTAGTATGTGTAATTACCATAATCTCAATACCCTTGCTTTTCATTTGGATGTTCAGGTTTTTTTTCCCAGTACGTTAATAATTACAGTTTAGATAAAACAAGTCCCATTATTCTTCCACCTTCTTTCCCCTTGTCAGGTTGATGTGAACGTGTGACAGACTTCCCAGGACCAGCCGTGAATACCGCGCTGGAATGGGAACTCGCGCCCTTAAAAATGTGCCGTTTCTAATCCGGTGCACCGCAGTGTTTGTGAAGTAAACTCATTAAGTCCCGCTACAATCCCACAGAGAGAATCTTAGCACATAGTTAAAGAGCCAAACCCTCGACAGAGCATGTAACTGGGCGCTCCCTTCGGAGCGACTGTGCATGGGCAGAAATGGAGCGTGGGCACCGGGCCAGCGTTGGCTCAATTCATGCCATCGGCGAAACAACAAGCAAGTGATGCCTCTAATGCCGGCCGGTCATTAGTAGCCAGCCACACAATGGAATTACGGTGAGTCGTGCCGCACGCTCGTCTCTCAGTTTTTCAAAGTAATCGAAGTTGTTGCAGGCTGCATTGAGTTGCAGTGTAGCTCGGCTGTAAACAGATGAAATCCGGATCACAGAGGCATTGTTAACACCGCTTACAGCTGGCTTCTGATCCTCTCTACACATCTTCTGTGTTCTGGCTCCTGAGGGCATATTTTATACGTGGCGCGACAGTGCCCTCGTGCGTACGACATTGGAGCTGCACTCAAAAGCAACGCCTTCTCAACCTATTTTTGACGGAGCGCTTGAAAACGGTGGGGAAAACCTTGCGGACCACATGAAACGAAGAAGCCAAGCAAAGTGTTTATGTTTAAATGTTAGGGTTCAAACATATTTCCCACATCAAGAAGAGCTTCTCATCCACACAGAATTGCAGTACTGAGTGTTTGGGTGGATAAGGTCTCTCACTGCCACCCCTACACTGTACGTATATTGTATACCTCCCTTACTTACAGCACAAAACACTGCCCACAGCCTGACCACTGACCACTGACCTCAGATCTGTGGAGATGACATCTCTCTCTCTCTCTCTACGCAACAAAGCACAGGCCAAAGTGTGGGTACAGCCCGCTGACCTCAGGTCAGCAAAGCAAACATGCTGCAGCATCTCCAGTTCCCATTATACTTTGCTGGAGCATTTTATTATTATTTATATATGTATGTCTGGGTCGATGGTGCTTAAGTAATTCATAATCCAGGGAATGTGGTGCATAACTCCCCCATGTTTTCCCAGACAAATTAGAGGAGATGGTTTAATATTTCATATTTTCTAAGGGCAGCAGTGTGGAGAAGGTGGTTATGGAACTTGACTGGCAACCAGAGGGTTCCAGCGGGAGCCCAGCTGTTGTGCTGTTGAGTAATAGAGTTAATCTAAGCTGCCTCTGTAAGAAATCCCACTGTATATAGAGACAGAGTGTAAAGTGTTATCTATGGCCATTCCCCCGGTGTCTTCTCAACAAGTAAAATGTCCGTTATAGCCAAGTAGGTGAAAGAGGGCGGTCACAGTTTAATTCCCATTCACCTCAAAAGTCTCTGTCTCTGTCTCAAGCACTGCTGTGTTTAGCAGACGAGTTCTGAATTATGCAGACGGTGCACTGTAAAATATGTAAGGTGCGCTTGATAATATGCTAGAGAAGTACCCACTTAAGCCTCACTGGGGGGGACTACCTGCTTTTAGCACGTCTGCAGCCCATGGGAAAACAGCTCAGGGAATTACAGATGAAACCAAGCGTCTTTAAGCACAGGTCACAACCTGCGGTGAGACTACGAAAAGATGTGGTAAAGTAAAGCTGGGATGGAGCAATGGCCAAGAGAGACAGAAAGATGGGCGGCTACACTGCAAAACAAGACAGTCCAACTAAGTCTGAACCAATAGGGCAGCTGGGCTGAAGCACAGCGGACAACAACACACTTATCAATTCAATACATACACAGAGCACAACATATACAACATATACACATTAGCAATGTCTGGCAAATGCACATGCAAAGAAGCAAGAATGGGGGTTTGGTGCAAGAGTACGTCAGGCTAGAGAGCCTAGCAAGGCCGGTCTGGGATATGTGTGTGTGCATATGACTCATCAGAACCAGGGGGCAATTGGGGTAAGGCTGGAGGTGAGCAAGCTAGCCCTGCATTAGGTGCAGATGTGTCCCTCCCCCTGTTGCTTCTGACTCTTGGGCAGCAGAATCACCGTCACAGAGGTGGCACTTAGGATGACAAGAGGAGGATGTAAGCGTGATGATTTTTTCAAGGTTTGCTGTCTGAACAATGTTGTCAGGCTTCTTTGGGGCTCGCCTCACTGCCTTTACAGGTGTTCATTGTACACTGGAGATGCCCTTTGTTCTTGAAACTCAGGAACTGAAACAGAAGCAGAAGATTGAAAAGAACAGGATTCTCTCTGTCGCAGAGGGTTGTCGCGATGGTAGCATTTTCTCCAAATGAATAGAGTTCCTTTAAAAGGAATCTTGTTGCCGGCTGCTCTCAACCTTCGCCACAGCGTTCTCGGCAAATTTTAAGTTGACGTCAAGATAGCGCCCAAGTATTTGTACTTTTGAACTGTGTCTGCGGTTTCCCCTTGTGTACGCGCCTGCTCTCGTTCTGAATGCTGCCTTGTGGAATCCACGATCGCCGTCTTTTGTTTCAGAAACATTCGGCACCAGAAACGAGTCGTCGCACCGCGCCGAAGTTTGTTGGAAGTTTGTTGACCTTGTTAAAAACGCGCTGGCGCGTCGCATCTGTATTCCCCAAGATAAAACTTCCGCACATTGAAAACCCACACACCAGAAGAGTTATGTCAGACAGCACTGGTACTGTTTGTGAAATGAAAACCCGTAGATCCGCACTGCGTATCGCTTCAGCTTTGTGCTCGCACACATCCACGTCCCTCAGTAAACGCTCTCGGGAATTTCTGTTCTACTTTTGTCAATTTTGAATGGCTGCTTATTTGAGGTCTTCCCCTGTTTATTTCTGACAATTTTATGTGTATTTACCTTAGTTTGATATCCTTAGATACTGATGAAAAGAGACATTATTCTGTATCTGGACGCTGCATTGCCCCACTTATGGAGTATATGGAGTATGAAAAGATAGTTAACAAACTGTTTTGACAGTAACCTTAGTCATGTTTAAAGACAACGATAACTACATCAGGTGTGATAAGTATAGTCTGAATAAATGCCTCATTGAATTCTATTCAGAAAAAGCGCTCAGTATGTTTATAATTCATAATGGAAATGAGAAGGTGAATGGAAGTTGTTTTAGGACTGTTGTACAGCCTGGATTTAAAACTCGGGTGCATGGCGCTCTTCATCCAACCAGTTAATTCACAGCACTAGGCTGCTGCTGAGTTAAGATTATCAGTACGTGAGGCTTAAAAGCATAATCATTTTACAATCAAATTTGCAGACACTCTCGTATACGTCTCGTCCCCAAGACTAGTTATAGTTTCGGTGAAGTCTTGCTTCTCTTTCCCTGTACTCTAACTCTACTAATTACTAACTGGCTGTGTCTTGTTTTCAGCTGTATAGGACAAGGGGTTTGGGTATGCTTTCCACTCCCACCTGCATAGCCAGCATTGCAGATGCTGCTAAAAAAAAAAAAAAAAAAAAGAATCAGCTCAAGGCTGCAAGCTGTGAAGGCGGTTGAACGGTTTTATGGTAAAAATTTGCAGGCTGCAATTCAGCATGCAGTTCGGCGCCATTGCCAGCAGAGTGCGCACGAAGACAATTTCACTTATCTGCAGCATTTCGTCAAACAGTAATTGTTTACTTTGTCTTAATGTACTGAGCTGGGCTACGTACGGGGGCTAATACCTTTACAGTGCTTTCTTTCTGTTTTTCTCCCTTTGTTCATTTTTTTATTGTTTTCTTGCTTTTTGCTCTTGTTATAATTTTATTAGAAGTAGTTGTAGGATTTTTGGTTTGTTGTAAAAAAAAAAATATGCTTAAATTTTAGTTGCTTTATGTGTGTTTCATCTGATCTGCATTTAAGAAGCATCAACAGTTGACCAAATCATGCTTTCGCCTCCCCCAAGAATGGGCTGTTGTAGGGTTTCCGCTGGCTTCCCATGATGCTTCTTTCCCAGGGGGTTTTGAGAAATACAGAAAGGACTGTGACTCAGGCTGGGCAATGCAGTGTCCCTGTATTGACCCTCAGGCATGTGTAGGGGAGGGGAGGCAGGCGGGGGGGCTTCAGCTCTCCTTTTCATCCTAAAGTCAAAATTGCCCTTTCCAGCTAGATCAACCATTGCTAAGCCATACCCTTCTTTGAGCCCTAGAAAATCTATGCATTGCCCCTGTTCTTACTCTCCACATGCACACTGCAGAAATCACAGTTCAGAGAGCACACGTCCTTAAGCATAATCCCTATTGATCTCCATGACTGTGTCTAATGACGCCTTTTATTCTGCAATTAGGCCAGCTTCCCAGCCCTCTACAAATGGAAGCATGTTTAACCTTATCAATTTGTTAATGGTGTCAATAAGATGTCAGTGCTATCAGTAGTTAGAATTACGTGATTACTTGCTTAGCACTTGATTGCTATCCATTAGCTATTCAAAGTTGGTTACGCCTGGTGGATTTTTATTATCTATTTTTTTTCATCTTAACGGATTCCAGACATGCTGGTGGTGGTTTAATGCAGCAACAGAAGGAAGCTAAAGATGGAGGCAGCAGTGTGATGTAGTGCTGAGGAGAAGTGCATGTACCCCATATAGGCAGTCTTTGGACCCTGAATTTCTTCAGTAAAAACATCCAGCTGTTTAGATAGATGCCGTGTAAATAAATATTTAAGTCACTCACTATTCAACAAATAATGCAATTAAAATAAAATTTAAAAAAAACTATTTAAAAAGATGAACTTAATTTCAAGAGCAGACTTTGGTTAAGTTTTTACATTGATCATATTTTCTGCACAGCAGTTTTGATTGCTTTGTTTCTGACCGCTGTGGCATCCGATTTTAGCTTCTGAATGCACTACTGCCACCACTACCAAGAGAGGGTTGGGCTCTGCACTCTCTCTGCGGCTGTCAGAGATTTAGGACAGGTGACACGCTCTGACAGGAAGTCTCTCTACCACCAGTCCAGTGGCATAAGCCTCCTTGGTTTCTGTCAGCCCGGAGGAGAATGAGGGTGCAGGTCTAGTACTTCCCTTTTCGTTCCAAAGTGGAACAAACACAGTATTTCTGAACCCAGTGCTAATATTTTAGGTAATCTGTCACTGGTGATCAGTGGTGCTATTCTTAGGCCAACAGCTTCTTCGTGTCGAACAGTCAGTCATGGCTCTTCCCAAAATCCTCGCGCCTCATTCAGGAACCACCCCCCCAACTCCAGAGAGGCACACTCTTTCCTGTATCTCTGTTTTGAATGTGACTCACACCTCAGATTGGGTTTCAGTCTCCTGTGCAGCTTCTCCATTCTGCTTTATGGCCACAGGGTTTCGTGTTTATCTGTTTGTCTGAAGAGCAGTCAGACATCCATTGTGACCCCCAACCCCCCTGGGTATGGCACGGTCGCAGTCTGCAGATGCCACCCAGAGGTCTCATAACTACTGCCATCCCAAGTTACGGATGCCACCATCTCCTGGCCATCCCAGTCAGAGATTAAGGAGAGCCCTAACTGAGAATGCAGGCAGTGACTCTTTGTCTTGTCAGACTTAAAGATAAATTCATTTGGCTAAACTTATAAAGCAGAGACTGCTGAGGAAATATAATGGTTCTTGCACTGCAGTGTCCAAAATCTACCTTGGAAACAGTGACCAATATCAATGTGTGAAAAAAGCAACATCTACCCAGCTTGCATTTTAGCAAACTGCATTGTAGATCATGTTAGAAAGCTACAGCCATAAAAAACAGCAGAGCTAAATCTGTTTACTTTATCAGACTGTTCAATTGTGTAGTTTGCTACATATATGTGTACAAACAAACAAATTTATTTTTATTTTTCTGTCTGTAAATCTTGTACCATACAGGAACTGTCTTTTAATGGAAGGATGATATAAGTCCTGTAATACCTTGTTGTTTTAGCATTTCACAGTTTCATCTTCTGATTAAAGCCAATGAGAATTGCTCTCAATGAACCGCATCATAGAGGAAGATATCCTGGTTCCTCATTTTAAGTAAACATTCATAGTTCCATTGTAATCATAGTCTCATGGCTGATGTCTCCAACAGTTGACATCATGCTTTACAGTAATCGCGGGTGGGGGGGGGGGGGTGGGGGGGGGTCAGTGTAGGAGTCAGTGTTGGTGCTGTTGGTTTAGTGCACCCAAATTACCAGAGACGTGGGGAAACAAGGAAACAACATCATTATGACATTATTTATAGGTTCAGCAGGTGCCCTTATCTTTCAGTGCAGTTGATATGCAACATTTTATCCTGAAGCTGTCCATCCTCCAACTTAATTACCTTATGCTGTTCAGGCAGAGTGTCATGCAAAAGAAGTCAGAATGTAAGCCATGCCCCACCCCACACTTCTTCCAGCCCCACCCTCCCCTCACCCCACACCCAATCCTGCCACAGGATCCACACCTACACCCTCCCTGGGTTGTGTGTCCAGGCGCTAGACCACCACAGCAAGCCCCACCCCCTCCTCCCCAGCAACTACCAAGAAAAGCCCATCGCTGAATACCAGGTAGTCTGGCACCACACTCCTTTTCCAAGAAGTGCGCAACACCCCTGCAGAGTGCGACCCTGTCGACGGGTTTTCGCACGCCGTGTTGTTGTGTGTGTGTGTGTTTTTTTTTCTGTCTTTGCGGCTGCAGCGCTCGGCGCACCTGCGCCGGAGGCAGAGGGGCGAGCCGCGGCGGGGCAAGCATGCGGCCAGCGGGCTCTGCTTCCTGCTCTCCTGCTCTGTCATTGGCGGGCGCGTGAGGTCCCATCCCCCCCCACTCTTTATCAGCCGCCGGCATCTCTGCGGGGCCACAGGGAGCGCCGCTCGTTACCGTAAGTCTCGCTTGCTGCCAGGCCGCGACGGAAAGTCCCCAGGGGATGACGTCACCAAGGTAGCAAGCAACAGCAACCAATGCCACACTTGTTTACCTTAAAGAATCCCACTGTTTGATTGTTCTGCAAATACCTTTGTCCTTGGAAACAGTTTGTGTGTGTGTGTGCGTGTGATGTGTGTATATCATATATATATATATATATATATATATATATATATATACACACAGTATATATATATGATAAGATGTATGTATAAGATAAGTCATACGTCAATGCACTTAATGACTTCCCATAGTTTTCTAGGATGTCTACTGTTTCACATTTGCACAAGTTAATTTGTGGTGATGCATGAATGATGCTGTGCATGCACTCGCTGGTCTGGGAGTGTTGTTAACCTGGTCTGTCACTGTTGCTCATGTAACTCGGATGGAGACACTGCTGTTCTCTTGTGCTGGAACTCTGCTCTGTCCCATGTCTGCTAAATGCTCACTGAGCTGCAGCCCCCTCTCCTCCAGAGAAGGTTGGTGAGGTTGGTTGCGGTGATCATACAGTATTCAATCCCTGACTGAACTTCTTGTTCCTGTTGTTTCCTGTCCCTGCAGAAGTCACTGCTAATCTGGGTCAAAGTGCACAGTATCTGGGTCACGCTGAAGTGTGAGCCCCTGTGAGTAGGTGAAACAGATCATAGAGTCACATCTTTAATATGGTGAGAGGCTGACCCCCCCAGACCTAGTCTGGAAGATTGGGAAGGAAAAAGAGACAGTGGAGAGGACTGTATGTTTTAGAGAATGTACAGTATTTTTATATCTCTTTAGGCTTATTACTATTTTGCTCTGTAGAGCAGTGGTTGGATTCAGAGATTGGCCTACAAAAAGGAAAAAAAAGAGTACAAAGAATGCGATGTTGTGAACTCTGAGCTGACGTTTTTGTACATGCCAGCAGTGTTTTGAAAGTGTTGAACTATCACTGTGTGCGATAAATCATCCTCAAGACTCATCATGATGTGTAATTTGTTCACACATGATGGTATAGCTAATTAAATGCCAGTGTGTGTCAAAAAACTGAAATGCATCTTGGGAAATTAGTCACCCATGTGAAAATGCATTTACTGTATGTGTAACATACAGTGAGTGCATTGTCACTCGCTGCCAACATCAGGGTCATTGGTGGCCTTGTTACCCTGCGGGAGCAGTTTATGTATGACATGTGCTCCATGGGGGAGAATTGCATGCTTCATCTCTAAAACTTAGTGTACAGAATGTTGTGTGTTCGTGGTTGTCGGCTGCCCTCACGCAAGTGGACAGGGCTTTACTGGGTCGTTATGGGACCTAGTCTAGACATATGGTCATCCTCAGAGAGCTTTGCTTCTGATAAGCATGCTATCTCTTATAAGTATGTTATCAATGAGAGGCACATTCTCTTTTTTAACTTCTATCTGATTATGGTAACTCCTTACAGTCATGGTCAGTTCTCTTCCTCCTGGGATTTTTTTCCCTCTTCAGTAAGAATGAACTTTGCAATTTGTAAGATTAACACAGTTTCCCCTGTGGGGTGATATCAGGCCTCCATCTAACTTAGCACTCGTTGTAATATCAGGTAGACTAATGGGAGCACACACAAGAGCAGTGTATCTATGTGTAGAGCTGCTCTCTGAAAAAGGACAATCTCTGCTGCAAGCTTAAACCCCAGATAGAGACTCAGACAGTACATTCATTCAGCCCCTATTGTAGAGCAGCTACATGCTTAATGAATTTTAATAAAGCATTTATTCACACACATTTCTCAAGGTATCAGAAGTAATTTAAAAACTCAAAACAAAGAAAGAATACATTTTACAATACCTGCATTGTAATAAGGAATAAAGTAGTTGTATTCATCAGCATACAGCATCAGTAATACTGTTTTAGAGCTGCTTCTGAAAGAAAAATTTTTGATTGCATTTTAAATATGTCCAGGGTCAATGGGTCTCTGTCGGGACCTGGAAGTGTGTTCCATAATTGACATTCATAAAAACCACTGTGACAATCTTAACCTCTTCCAATAAGCGCTCAGACAACACTTGTCCTTGTTTCATATAAGGGAACATTAACTGCACAGGTGTCTCAGAAGTTAGTCAGAATTTCAGAGTTCTCAGAATTCTTACAGGAGAAAGATGCTACAAGAAAGCAACATCCTGGGTGTTGACAAGGCTTCATGAATTTAGTTTATTACAGTCCCCATCTTATTAGCCTTACTTTTTGACAGTTTCAGGGCATTCTGCAGCTAAACAGCTACGTCTGGGAAGGAAACTGTATGAGAGAGATTTGTTGTCACTACCAGTGTCGGCTTGGCCTGCCTGCGTTGACCTGCGGTGCTCATTGGCTGCAATAGCATGTGCCTGTTTGTCGCAGTGGGTGAACGCTGACTGGCCACCCCATGTCATGAAAGCAGGATTTCTCAGGACACGCTTTAATTGGCTTGTACCTTACCGGCGGCTTAAGATGTTGGCATGTGATTCTGAGAATCTGGTCATGACGTTGGTCACAGAGTGTGTCCCTAAACCACCTTGGTTAATGTATGTGGTTTAGGGACAGGCTAAGCAGGAAGCGGCAGTATGGCGTCAGCCCCAGTGGCCCAGTGGTGTGTCTGGGTGTGAACCCCAGAGGTTTCAAGTTCCAATCCATTGAAGGAATCCTTGAGTGTCATGCTTGCTTCAATAAATATCTGGCTGTATGGATCAATATTACCTACAGTACAACTTGCTAACCAAGTTAATAGCAGCAGTAGTGTTATTAGAATTAGTAGTACTATTGATATTATTAATAATAAGAGTAATAATATTAATAATATGATATCTGTGCTGAGTATATGTCACATTTGACTGTTGTGTCATAGGGCTCCCATGTTTAAGTTTGCCTTTGGCAGGTCCTGTATGCTTTGTTATTGCATTATTATGTCATGTAGTATAAGACTTATCATTGTTATTGCATTATTATGTCACACAGTGCAAGCAGTATCCTTTGTCGCCTTGTATCTCCCTGAATTGCATTCTGCATGTGACTGTGGTTGCATTGTGATTTTGTGGCAAGCCAGTGCCAGATTCCCACAAAGGGAGGGTTTTTGCGGGGTGATGTGAACCAAAATGGAAGGGAGAGTGTCACTTGGTGACAGTGGAGGCAGTGACTGCTCTTCCTAAATGTGGAGAGAAATTGCCCATTTACAGCACCACCAGCTGATCCTTCAGCCCAATCCCTTCCAGCAAGATTCCCCCGATCCCACATATCCCGCCCTCCACCCTGTGGTCTGCGCCTCATGCGTTTCACCCAAGGGCTCTCCTCCTGTCCTCAAAGCCTGACCTGACCCAGGGGTCAAAGGTCAGGAGGTCCAGAGTGCTGCTGTAGGTTTACATACAGAAAGCAAGAGAGCGGTGCAGAGCAATGTGGTCTACCCTTTTATCTGCAGGCGATCTCTCTTTGATCTGAGGCAGCTGTACTCAGTAACACATGATAATTGAACACAACAGTGTTTGTGTGAGCCAAAAAACATGCAGATTTCCTGACAGTTCATTTAACAGTAACAGCTTCCTGTGACACCAGCACTAGGTGCTGGAGTGGGCTTTGCTTTTATATGCCTGAGTTTGCAGCTATTGCACAACTATGAACATGGCATTACAGGGTGGGATTTGAACTGTGCTTTGGCAGGAGCTGTGTGCCCTTGTGCTGAGATTGTATCTATTTACTGACTCTGTCTTCCCTTAAATCCGCTGTGCATTGGTGAGTCATTTAGAGAGACAGAGAGATCTTTTCTGGAAGTCTAGCTGTGACGTTTCCTCCAGCTGCTGCAGCGGCTTTGTGTTGCTCGTCTGTGTTTTTTTTTTTTTCCTCTGACAGCAGATGTTTTGCGGTGAGCTGTTCAGCCCGGGCCTGTCGCTTACACCCTCCACTTCGCCCTCCTCACCCCATCAACAGCCCCGCCCCTGGTTGTGCCCCCCCCAGCCCACAGATCCGCCACCCCCCCTCACCTACTCCCTTCTCCTGTCCTACTTTAGTAAATATCTATCTGTAGGAATGAACACTAAATACCCTAATACTTAGTCAGCAAATTAGCAGTAATAGTATCACTAGTACTATTAATATCAGAAGAAGCACTACTGATCATCCTCAATAATTATGATTATTAATAATAATAATAATAATAATAATATTAGCATTATGAAGTCTGTGCTGAGCATGTGTATCACGTGACTGTTTTGTCACAGGGTTCCTAGTTTATGCATGCATTGTTATTGCATTACTAATATGTATGGCTGTATTAGTGTTATTATTTTCATTGTATTATTATATACAGATATGCAGTTGATACTATGATAATAATGCTTATGTATTACTCTTTGCCTTGTATTTCTGCACCACCCCTTGTCCCCTCTACTCCATCCCCATGTGCCCTGTTGACACCGTTCTCTCTGTACTCCCCTGTTCTGCCCTGTCCTTTATATCCCTCCTTTCCTTCTGTCCCCCAGGCTTCTTTCTCCCATTTCCCATCTAATGTGCTCCACCCCCCTGTACCCATCCCATGGTCTCAGTACTCCCGCCCCCTAGCTGTTGTATTTTCGTTTTCTCGGGTCCATGTGCTTTTGTTTTTCCTTGTGTTTTAGCCCTGCCCCGCTCCCCGCCCTGTCTCCACCCGCCTATTGCCTTCTCCTGCCCACCCGCACACCTGTTTCCCATCCCCTCTTCAGCCCAGCCCTATGTCTGACCTGCTTGTCTGTCTTGTTTGCTAGTTCGTTGCAGCGTTTTCATACCTGTTTCGTCCCCGCTGTTGTTTTCTGCTTGTTGCCTTGCCCGTTCTCCAATCTTGCCTGCGCTCCTCGTTCCTGCCTGCTGCCTGAACTCGATTGCCTGATTGCCTGCCAGGTTCCTGACCCTGCCTGCTCCAGTTCCCGACCTTGGTTTCGTCCCCGGACTACCTTTCTGTTTTTTGGACCCTGCCTGCTTCTGGTTTACGAGTTGCCTGACATTTTCAAATAAACTTCTTGGAACCTGAAACCCCTGTGGTCAGTGTTTGTGTCCCAGCCTCCGCCGTGACACATGGTGCACCTGTGGGTGAAAAGAATCTGTAGAAATGTAGCCTGTCTCAGCTTGATGCAGCATATGAGAGCCAGTCTTATGAGCAAAACTTATTTGTATATAAAATGTGTACATAAAAGAGACATGTACTTCCATATTGCTTCAGAGCAAATCAGAAAACGCCAATATGGGGAAAGAAAGGGAAATAATTCTCTGATCCACTTCTAGTCAACCAGGTTAAACCACTGGAAGACAGAGGGATAGTTAAACAGCAAAATAGTGTGCCAGTTTACAGGCTGAACAGAACTGCATCTGATTAAAAATATCCACATAAAGGTCACCGGGGTTGCTCTTTTTGCATTCATTTGAATAAGTACCAGACTTCAGGAATTATGTCACACTGAGATCAGTGTCTGCAGCCATGAGGAAAATTGAAGAGTTTATTTACAGATAAACTCTTAAAGAGCCACAAGTTGCACAGAGACAAGGTGTCATGTGAACAGGCCTTTCACAGGATTCATGGAAATATCAGCAGTTTTAGATTAGAAGGCGGTGATGCAATACCTGTGTAGCCTCCAGCACACAGCATGGCTAATGGGCTCTGTCAGGTTAGCAAGCTGTTGGCTAAGAATGTTTATCTCCAGGGATTTTCCAAACTGTGGGACAGCAGATGTTAACCATCCCTGTCCTACACTGGAGCTATGATTGTGGCTACCTCCCTCGACCTCCCACTCACACACGTGCACGCACACAAACACAAACACGTACACACTCTGTAACACATACACTGGCTCACTTACATACTTATGCACACACACACACCCCTCCCCACTCACTCTGTATCACATATATATAAATACACACACACACAAACACACACACACACAAAGTTGCACAAGTTGTTTTTTAAGTTACATTTGCAAAGATGATTAAAGTGATTTTGTGGTTAAGGAAAAGAACCCTGACTACAGAGCTCTTTATGGTGCAAAGAGCTGTGATCACACATCATGACATTAACCCTCTCCAGGACATGCCATTCATTTCTGAAGTAATTCATTTTCACAAAGAAAGATTTTAGTGACCACGTAACCTCTACTCCAGCGCCACATGTGAGAGGTCATGGCAGGCCAGGCACATAGAAGCTCTGCCCGCTTCGGGGTTCCTCACTATCAACCCTTAATGACTGACTGTTAATTTCAATCAGGACTGTGGAAAGACATAAGGCTGTGTGTGTGTGTGTGTGTGTGTGTGTGTGTATAAGGGGGGGGGGGGGGGGGGGGGGGGGGGTATGTGTATATCTTGTTTACTTGCAGTGATGCTTGAATAGTGTTGTACATACACTTACTGGCCTACACTTACTCACCTGTTGTGTCACTGTTGCTCATAAGACTTGAATGGATACATTTTTTTGTGTATATGTGAGTGCATGAGTGCATGTACAGGAAAGAGACACAGTGAGAGGGCACTTCAGAAATAAATTCCCTCATCTTGAACATGGAGATCAGTGTGAGTGCATGCCCATATGACCTATAGCAGTGTTTTTCAGCGTGGTTGTAGGCGGCAACTACTAAGCAAGCACAGCCCCACTCAGCCGCTCAGGAACAATTTACAGAAGCATGTTTACTACTGTTGGGAAAAACAAAACACTTCCAGTGATCTGTATCGGTTACAGAAAGGGGATGTCTGATGCATTCTGAGCAACGTCAAGCCCAGATCAGTATTCATCTAACAGCTCAGTCAGGCCTAATTAATGAAGAGCTCAACTGGATTGATGCCCTCTTACACGGCGTGCACTGAGGGCCAGGGCTGGGAGACGCTGCCCTTCGGCATTCAGACGAGCGGAGCAGCCACCAGGAAGCCCAGGGGAAACAGAGCGATCCCCGCGCTCATGGATAAGAAGGCACTGGTGGTTACTGCACGGAGAGAAGGGGCAGGGGTAGTGCCTTGCTTCTAAGCAGGGCCCCTGGGGGAGTGCTCTCCGTACCAACCGGGCCAACACAAGCCCAGCCGCATGGGAGTTCCCGCACAGCTGATCGGAACCACACACGCTGTAGAAGCGGCTCGTTTTCCCGAGCACCACTGGGGTGGTCTCAGGCTCTACCTTTCTCTTTTTACAGATCTTTTCTTCTTTTCCTTCTGATTGATCATCATTCCATTCTCAGGGGCAATGTAAATTTGTGCCACTCTGGTCTGAGTGGTTTCTCCATCTCCTCTGTGTGCTTCAGCTTCATCATCAGCACCATCATCATCATACTCATTACTGACAATCATTATTGTCATTGATAATGTAATCACCACTAGCAATACTGAAATCATCTTGACTTCATTCATCATTCAATGCAACACAGCTGCTCGCAGTATGCTTCGTCTGCTTAACTCAAAATAACAAAGATGTCTGTGGTATAAATAGGCCCAAAAGTCATTTTTGTAGTTGTGAAGTGGAAAAGTTGCTCTCCTCAGAAAACAGCTCCGTGCTTTGTTCCTAGGCTTTCTCAGAACCCGTGCTTCACAGAAGAAGGAAGCCATGCCAGGACACAATGGAGGCTCAGAAAAAGAGGAGAGGAGGCTGAGGGAGAAAGAGGGAGGGACTGAGACAGAGAGAAAGAAAGAGAGAGAGAGAGAGAGAAAGAGAGCGAGTTGGCTTGCTTCCCTCATGAAAAGAACATGAACACGGTGAATTTCGTACATGTAGACAGCCCGCAAGGTCAAGCAGCGCTCCTGTTTACTCGAAAGGTATTGTGCGTCTGTCTGTGTTTTTTCATTATTGTTCCTGCTGTCGATTTCTCAGAGAATTGAGCGTAGGTAAAGGCTCCAAATGGCTGAACAGCCGAAAAGAGACAGGCTCGCTACAATGGGCACATTGGGCAGGTATCCTGAGACACCCCCCCGTCCCCAGCCATTCAGAGCCAACAGTAATAACTACCCCCCCCCCCCCACACACACACACACACACACACAAACACACCCCCGTTTGCAAAGCGTGGCCTTGGCTCTGAATCGTAACTGCATCCATGTCAAATTAACATTTGACAACACAAAAGCAATGGAGTGTTTATGTATGACTATACATTTATGCATTTGTTTAATTATTAATGAATATAAGCTTTGTCTCAGGTTTCTATGTTATTGGACATGTCCAATTATGTACTGCAGACAGTGCATGCAGCTTCCATGAAGAGTCAAAGGTACCCATGGTGGCTAATCTGCTCTGAACTGACAGGAACAGCCTGGGGGTAAATAGGAAAAAACTGGGATCAGTTTGTGTTTGACAGCAGGTCTAGCATAGACAGTGTAGACAGTATGTCTATCAGCTACATACTTAAGATACTTGCTTAGCCATGATAGTGAGCTGCAGGCACGTAGGTTTATGAGCTGCAGTCTAAACACAAAATGTTATTTTCCAACCCTTTCTCAGGGACATGAGTGACAGACAGGACAGTAACCTATCAGGCACTGTATAATGATGTCAGAGGGACAGGCTGAAGTAGGTCTGATACACTTATTAACACATTGATAGCACTTAGTAACACATTAACGCGTCTGTTCAGCCCTCAGCCAGTCCCCTCAGCCCACTTAGGCCCTTCTTTATTGCTCAGCAGAGCTGGTTGGGGTGACTGTGCTCACCTGTATCTCTGCAGCTTCCCCTCTTGGGTTTATTGGCAGCTGTAAATTTTCCACTCATGAGTCAGTCTGTCTGCAGCCTGTAACAGGCTGGCACCACACCCTGCTCCGGCCCAAGCAGGGTTGGCTCTGGCACACTGCAACCTTGCGCTGGATAAGGTCACCACCAAGTCCAGATGCATAATCAACCTTCTGTGGTTTATTTACCCCTCATCAAATCAAAATGCTTATCTTTGCATATTAATTAAATCAGTGTTTCTGTTCTGACATTCTGACAGTTTTAAGTCAGACATTTTAAGCAGTGGTGCTTTCACTCTGGTTAGAGATTTGGGGAGTTTGACTACACAAAGACTGAAGTGTTGTGAGATCTGTCTAACTGCATGAGAAATGTCACTGAGATCAATGAGAATCAGGTGAGAGCTGGTTTGTTATCACCCCAGGGACATCCATTCAGAAGTCTAGAAATGGCTCTGTTTTAAGTTTGTGTGGACATCTGAGTAAATCCTGGGAGTGTCTGTGTTTCTCATTGCTTGTTTTTTTTTGCTCCAATGGGTCTTTTAAGAGATGCCCTTTGAGCTTGGAAAGAGAAAGAGCAGCAACAACATTGAGAGGTCATGGTCTGTGTGTGTGTTTGTGTGTGTGTGTGTGTATGTGTGTGTGTGTGTGTTTGTGTGTGTGTGTGTGTGTGTGTGTGTGTGTGTGTGTGCGTGTGTGTATGCGTGTGTGTGTGTGTGTGTGTGTGTGTGTGTGTGTGTGTGTGTGTGTGTGTGTGTGTGTGTGTGTGTGTGTGTGTGTGTGTGTGTGTGTGCGTGCATGCGTGCGTGTGTGTATGTGTTGCTCTGAATCTTGCCTCTGGCACCTTCCCCTGGTCATCTGTTTGTCGTCTGTTTTATGCTCCTGTGGATTTATAATCCGGAGCATGTTGCTGGCCTGTCTCTCAACAGCAGTAATTATATCGATTTGTGCTTGTGTCAGGTTTTATCACAAACATTACCCTCTGATTTATTTTCCTCTGTCTGAATACATCTTAATGCCAAAAGCATTCCCTCTGTTTTGTGTACTTTTCTGAGACAAGGTTTATGACCTCATAATCACCTGATTATGTTCCTATGTAAAGAGATTAGTCAGGGTCTGCACACACAGAACAAGTTCCCCTTATGGGCACTGACAGCTGTGTTGTCTCAGAGTCAGCTCTGTACTGTACTCTGAAAATAGATGAAAATAAATGAGAAAGCCAAGATGGAGAGCTACTGTTTAAAGATGTAAGCAAGCTGAAAGGGTTTGAACTATATATATCCACTAGACATGACTACAGTCCATCACAGGGTCATTACCCAAAACGCATCTCTTTCTGTGCCAAGCGCCCAACAGAGAGGCAGTGGGTGCTGTTTTTAAAATCGAAGAATTGAACCCACAACCTACTGCGGTTGTGGGTTCAATGATGCCTGTGAATAATAATGATTTTTTACAATTTATTTTTTCTCTGTGCATGTGTGAGAGGCGTCATAGTATATGGGCACAAATACAGAGGCCATTTCACTCAGTCTTTCCTTTTTTTATGTTCACACATGCAATTGTAGACATATGTTGCTCATATTACACTTTATAATGTATGTATGTATAATGATGTAATATTACAATGTATATTCTAAAAAGTATCAATGTGAAAAGTATCAATGTGAAAATGACAATTAATACATTGTTAGTGTTATACGTGTAGTATGCTCAGCCATCTCTTGTATATGTCCCTTATACCTTATACCTTATACCTTATACCTAACAGGTTAGTGTTGCATATTGGACACTGCAATGAGTGTCCATAGATGCGTATGCTGTGTGAATATAAACCTGTCCAGTTAGCACACTGCAGTGACATGGAAACTGTGTAAGGCTCTCGTAGTGGGCGCATGCACCTGAGGACCAGAGGCCTGGTCAAACAGGTCGAACATTTGGGACTTTCCAGCATTTTGCGCCTTGTGCGAGAACTATCAGCGCCTCCGTCCGCCATTGGGGGGACGATACGTTCCCTTTTCCGATCATATGTCATTCAACACAGCCATGATAACAGCCCTTTGACACTATTTTTAGTGCTAGGGGAACAGCACATCCTCTCCTCTGTTGTTTGTGTGCGTGGGTGAGAGCGGGTGAGTGTGTGTGTGTGTATGCCACTGTATATGTGTGTTCCATGGTGATAGTGCTACTGGAAACACATTCGCTATTCTATGCTTATCTGTTTGCTTGGATTCATACCATTTCGGGCCATCAGCTCACTCCCATGTGCGTGTCAGACCCCAAGTGAATATGAGACAATGCGCTGCATGATACCGTTTCGGTCTGTTGTGTTTCTGGCGGGTTTATTGTCTGCGTGGTCAATCTATTACTGTCTGCTGGGGAGTGGAGACATCCGTTCATTCTACTACTGAACGCAGTGGAAGAAAAACAGAATGTCAGGTCCATCTGATTCTATACCTAGAGTTTTAGAGAATTTGCATGTCACAAATTTCAATCTGATTAGATTAAAAGCAGCTGTCATTTTAATACCAGCTCATTAAGATTTGAATGCACTTCAAAACTTGGGCCTTAATGCATGTTAGTCTTGGAAGTGAGCTCCGTTTGACAAACTCCAGATGCTCTGGTCCTTGGAGGCAGGCCAACACCCTCTTTCTCTGTCGCTGCCGAGAAAGCAATTGCAGAAAAATGAGGCTAGCACATTGTTGTTAGCTTCTGCTGTTGACCGCTTCTACTTGAGTTGGGAGAAGAGTTCAAACAGGTTAACCTACATGCCTGGGTTAAGCTGTGTCATTCACCACTTGACAAAAGTGTGGTCATCCACATTGGTCTCTAAGGAGCAGAGTATAAGCTTTTGATCTTAACATGCAAGGATTTCATTGGACGGCTTATAATGGGGGAGGATCATGACTGATGCACCTGCAGCTGAGGAACATAACTCACAGGGAAAGCCAAACCACCTCTGTCTCCTCAGATATATATTTATGTATGTTCCTATCTGTACCTTCAGATATATATTTGTACATTCTGAGATAGCAGCCATTAAGATGAGCTAATCTTTGAGATATATCAATATGACATTCACAACAAGAGGTGCACCCCTGCAGTAACCGCAATGTAAACGCTGTGGAGCAAACAGCAGAGCAAGGCTGAACACTGCAGTGTAAGCAGAGGTTTGGAACATTTGGAACATTGGAACATCCAATGTGCCATTCAGCATGTATCACAGGTGTTTTCAAGACAGCAGCACCTGCTGTGTCAACTTGTCAGTCATACCGCAAGCTCATTTCAGCAGCGGTACAAACAAGTCTGAAATGCACAGGTTGTCTGGCATTGATTGGTTGCAAGAAATTATACAACACAACACTGGCCACACTGTTATGGAGACATAAAAAACGGCACCAGCTTGCAGCCTAACCAGGGTCAGCCATCAACTTATACTGACCCAGGGTATAGAGGAAATAGACTGGCATGGGATTGTTTTAGCTACCCTTTACTACATGACAAAAATACCTCAGAATGATTACATAAAATGTTCATACTGAAATGACCATTCAATGCTGAATCCTACAGACTGATGCTCTGAGACATCGACAGGCTGTAGTCGTGGAAACTGAGTCCACCCAAGACTGAGGGTGCATTGTTCAATGTGAAAATGCACAGGTTGTCTGGAGGCACATATTGACCTGCAGCAAGAAATGATACAATACCAGTCTCAAGGTTCCTGTGAACTTTATGTCCCAAACACTGCACTATTCCACCAAGGCTGTGCTGTTACCTGGCGGAGCCCTTTTGATGTTATCTTTTTGGAGATAAGAGAGCTTCTAAACACAACAACATTAAAAGCATGCTATAAGTTATGTACCTCTTTCAGCCAGAGGGCTTGAGGTTTTGTGTTGACTCCCATTAAATATCATGCAGAATGACCATGTTTAAGGGTGCCCACAATCCGAGACAAATGGTCTCCCCTCCTCCTCAGATCCACCCATTAATCTACAGCACATCTGCTTTCCTAATTACAGCGGACTTTTTTTTTTCTGCCCTCCTGGCATTTTTTTGCAGAGAGACACGCACATCCCTCAGGTTGACAGCTGAGTCCATGGGGTCTCTCTCTGGCGTGAATGCGCTGATTCATAGGAGCGGGAGAGGTGTCTGCCACTCTGAGCAGAGGAAAGCGTGAAGCGTGTTCCCCCCTGAACACAGAGGATCAGCAGCCTGGGTGAAAGCGCCCCCAAAGGGGGCCCACAACATGGGGCGGGGAACAGGGTTTTAAAATTGATTTATCCAGTAGCGCCAACCAAGAGCTCCTTTCTCTTTTACAATGGCAACCCTGGGAGTGTTAGTGTTTGCAGCCAATCAACTGTAAGGGGGATGATCAGGTGATCAGATTTAGATGGAGAGGAATTTGACCAGGACACCGCAGTTAATACCCCTTCTCTTTTGAAGTGCCCTAATGATGTCCTCTAATGACATGTCAATAATTTACTCAATCAGCAAGTCCTTTAATTAAGAGGTCAATCATTTCGTCAATCACTTAGTCAATTCAGTCAGTCAATGAAGAACATTTATCTTTATTTTAGCCGCCTTTAGAATGCAGTCATTACGGAACGATTGAACCGCAACAGCAAGTGTGTTATTATATCTGTGTTCAGTTATGTTCATTTCACTTCAGTTGCAAACTGTTTAAATATGTCAAGGAAGAACAAGGTCATCTAGCTTTCTTGAACAAACTGAAATCCCACCTTCCTGTACACAGACTCTCCTCTAACACTACTATCCTTAACCCGTGTCTTTCACTAATCCTTAAGCTATTGTACCATTATGACAGCAGTCTGTCACAGCAGCATGGAACAGGGCTTGTAACCCAGAGGTTGCCAGTTTGGTTCCCTGGTGAGGCAGTGCTGTTGTACCCTTGGGCACTTAACCTCAAAAGTCACCGTAAATATCCAGCTTTGCAAATGGATAACATGCAAAAATTGTATTAGTTGTAGTTGTAATTACATTTTGTAGTGATTGTAGCTGTATTTTTCTCTGGCTAAGAGTGTCTGCTAAGCAACTGTAATATAATGATATATATATATAAACAGCAGAGGTTATTCATCGCTGGTGCTCTTTTGCACAAGCTTGGCTCATTTTATGTCATCCCCTTTACTGTGGCACTTGACCTCAGCTGAATATTGATTGTTACACAAGGACGCTGTTTCAATTTCAATTTCTGCTTTTATTTTTTTTGTATCTACAGTTCTACTGTTCAACTACCTTATTGAATGCAGCATAAGAGCATCTGCTCAATGGCTACATCTCAGTGTGAAAACAGAACATTTTCTGATGTGAACTTTAGCAAGGTCTCCCATTTTGCCATTTATTATTGTCTTTCATTTGGCAGATGATTGCATCTGGAGACAACTGCAAGGCTAATATAGAGTCATAGCTTAAATACACATCACCCTGTACATACTAAGTTTACAGCTTATGTCTGGCTTGTACCTGGCTCCCTAGAAGGCAAACTGCTACAACTCCTTTATGACCCAAATAAAACTCGCACTGTCAAGGATACTACTGCCTCAAGCAGATTTTAATATTAAACATTAAGCTTATGCTTGCTTATAGCAAGTCATTTAAATCTATTTCACCCTATCAAATGAAAGTGCATGAGGTAGGGTGATGGAGTGGCTGGGTGTTGCTATAAATTGTTTGTTTGTAGTAGTGTTTCAGTGTATTTGTGCCTTGTTTTGGAAGGTTCTACATCAGCATCGCAGGACTCTTGTGGTCACATACTGCTTTAATATGAGTGCAATGTCAGTTTCTAAACTAACTCATTTCTGCGGGCACACATAATGAGGTGTCATGTACAGACTGCTTATT
Organism: Megalops cyprinoides; assembly: GCF_013368585.1. Classification (NCBI taxonomy): domain Eukaryota; kingdom Metazoa; phylum Chordata; class Actinopteri; order Elopiformes; family Megalopidae; genus Megalops; species Megalops cyprinoides. The sequence goes on along the minus strand of NC_050599.1, from coordinate 26,011,001 downwards.
AATTGGGAACACTTATTCATAATTGTGTTGCTGCAAGTGGGTCGATTCAACAGAAGGAGCATTGTGAATCCTAGCAGTGAAGGAACGCTTTTTTCAAAGGATTTGAAATCAATTACAACAAATGCGTCTTCCACGCCACTTCAGAATTTAGTATTTCAAGCTCTTATGCGATTAGGGCTGTGGCTGGCCTTTCTCATAGGGGCCCCCGCTATAATGGCTGGCCTTGTGTATAATTACCCTCACCCCGGAGCCAGGGGACTCCCTCTGCGCTGATTTTCGGCCCAGCTTGGCTCAGTTAATTAGATTAAACCAGGCCTTTTGACTGAACGTTTCATACGCATTTGAGACCGCATGACAGCTATCTGCTGTTCCCTTTGTGGGAGGCGAAAGTCGTCAGAGATGTATCCACCGAAGCACTGGGGGGCGGGGCCACGGGTGGGCCAAGCAGCGAGAGGTGTGAAAGGGTAGCCTGGAAATGCAAGGCCTCCGCGGGCTTGCTCACAGGGAAGCTCGGGGATAAAGACGTTAGGAGTTGATTAGGACAGCGCTGCAGTGGGAACAGTGGGAACAGGCAGCGCTGGCCTGTTAATCTTTAATCTGAGACAGCTCTCGCGGCGCCCCTCCAGCGCCAGTCACACCCTGTTAATCAGAGTATCTGCAGCAATAAAAGGCATGGAATTGGGACCGGGCCAGGAGCCGCCGCACGTCAGCATTTATACTGCCAGCCATTACTGAGACGGAGCAACCGTGCTTCTTCATTCAGGTACATTCATCCAAATACTGCCCCGTTAGGTCAAGGGTAGCAACAGTATGTGCCCCATTAAAAGCAGATACTTGGTAGTTTGTACTGATAGAGATGGACCTGGCTGCCCAATTCCTTTCAGGCACACATTTCTGTGTAAAAGGTGGATGCCTACATTAGCTGGCATTTTTGACTTCTGGTCCCATATATTCCAGGATCTACAATTGCCTTACAGTTTGACTGGGCCATTCTCTTATCTTTACATCTAGTTTATATAGTTTATATTTATAAGTACATATAAATAATGTGTGTATTGTGTGCCTGTGAGATACCATGAGGAACAGATCTGTGAATTAGTCCACTTCATGAAATACGGACAAAGGAGTTAGAACTGAGGGAGTGGTGTCTAAGATGTATACAATTTTTTTTCTTAAAGTCTCACATAAAGCACTGTGTGCAGTAATACATTGTGAAATGACATTGTGAGGTGGCGGCATAACAAAGGTTACAAGCAGGGCTCGTAACCAAAAAGTTGCCAGTTTGAATCCCTGCTGGACTACTGCCGCTGTACCCTTGGGTAAGGTACTTAACCCAGAATTAGCTCAGTAATTATTCAGATGTATAAATGGATAAAACTGTAACCTGTGTAAGTCAATCTGGGTAAGGTTGTCTGCTAAATGACAATAATGTAATGTACTTGAACAGAGATCACCATCTGACCTGGCTTTTGTCTGGGAGACTGCCTAATTAAGTATATCTCATTCAACCAAAAGCCACAAACCACAAGCATAAAATGATTCATTATGTGCTATAGTACATAATATCCTGTACATTAACTATGTCCTGTGACTGTGTGTGAACACCTCACAAACCTTTTCCAGATGAAAGTGATTCCTTGGCCTGTTCATTCCCTCTGCCCCCTTGTTTGCCTCTCGTTGTACTTTGGAATGAGGACACTTCTCTTAATTGCTAACATTCACTGCATACCTTTCCCAGGGGATTGGAATCCGAAGAGTGTTGAACGGTAGCCAAAGCCAGAATATTAAGTTGCTCTATCAATCAGGCAGATTTGCACTAGCTGTAGTTTCCCTGTACAAACATGGTGATTGATATCAGTACGGGCTGTGACTGGATGTTTTAAACTGGAGGAATGCACTATGCATCCAAGCACTCAAAAGTGAAACCAAAATCCAAACTTAGACAGAAAATGAGGCATTAAGTCATATAAGCTTTTAGCCTTATTTTTTTCCTTTTCCAAGAGGTCCTCCAAGGCTAATCTGTAGTCGTGCAGACCTGAGCAGAGATCTCTGAGCACGCTTAGCGAGGAATACAACAGATAAATGCACAAGATACAATCACCACAGAACATGGCAGGCTCACATAAATTATGTGAAGAGGGAGCCGTGAGGTTCCATTTAATGAATATCCATTATGCTAGTTTGTTATTACACGGCAAAAGTCTCTACCCTACTTTAAACTGCTGCTCAGAGCTCTCCTCAGTGGCCTCATTTTTGGAAAGGTGAACTTCATGTACCTCCGTGTCGCAGCCGTTCCCATAATAGACATAAAAACACTGTTCATGTGTGGCAACTTTAGTCCATAGGCTAAAATGACATATTTGAGTTTAAAGCTGGCTGCTCCAAGAAATCTGTCATGCCACCCAATGGGGTCACCTCTGTGACAGCAAGCTGGAGCATTGGTGTTTGCGCATGCTGTCACATGTATAAGAGCCCTCAAGCATGGATAAAAATGGCGGCAGTGTAGCATAGTGGTTAAGGAGCAGGACTTGTAACTGAAAGGTTGTCGGTTCAATCCCTGCTGGGACACTGCTGTTGTACCTTTGGGCAAGGTACTTAACCCACAATTGCCTCAGTAAATATCCAGCTGTATAAATGGATAACATTGTAAAGAACTGTAACCTATGTAAGTTGCTTTGGATAAAAGTGTCTGCTAAATGAATAAATGTAAATGTAAAATGAATCAAAGTGAGTGAAAACTCACTTCTGAGAATTTCCAGCCTTGAGTGACTGAAACAGGTGTAGTCTGCATTGTGTCTTTTTACTAGATGTGACATGGGTCAGCGAGCGAGCGAGTTTCAAACTTGACTTCTCACTCCCAGCTCTTACGGCCACCATCGTTACCATTTGAGCTAAAGGCAATTTTCCCCTAGTGTATCGGCAACAACGCTAGCTAACCAAGTCTCTGGAAGTGACATAATCGCTGAAGCTGCTGTGCTACCTGCTACCCACTACCCTGCTGGCTTTACACAGAGCTCACATGAGCTACTCACTTCAGCTCTGCTACACACACCACCCTACTTTTCCTCACAGCAGCAATCTCTGGTGGCCAAGCTGAGCTTTAGCCAGTGATCCAGGTGACAGCACTAATGTAACAGGTGTATACTGCTTTGTGTCTTTTTTACTAGATGTTATGTGTGTCAGCGAGCAAGTGGGTTTCGAACCAGGGTCCTCACTGCTCACTGCCAAACCCTTACAGCCAGCGTTGTAACCAGTTGAGCTAAAGGCAATTTGCCCCTAGCCTATTGGGAACAGCACTAGCTAATCCAGTCTCAGGGAGTGACGTTACCGCTGTAACTGCTCAGCTACCTGCTACCCGCTACCCCACAGGGCTTTACACAGGGCTCACACAGCCTATTCAGTCCAGTGGCAGGGGTTGGTGATCGGTGGGTCTAGTGGGGTGGGAGTCGTTGGTGAGTTGGAGATGGGTGGTGGGAGGGGGCTGTTTGTAAGGTTGGGGGGGTGGTTCGGAGCGGTGGGGGGCAGAGAGGTTTAGGAGAAGTAGCTGAGTAGTGGGGGTGGTTGAGAGTGGTGGGGCAGTAGCGAGGCAGGCTGGAGTGGTAGGTGAGTGGTGTGGGTGTGGGAGGGGGGCGGAGGCCCCCATTACAGTAAATGTTTGTCTGTGCAGAGGTTCAGCTGTTGTGTTTACTACCATCAAAGTTTTCTTCCAGCTGCTCAGCTTTGGAAATTTCAGATGAGCTCTGGCCGCATGCTAAATCACTGGGGTTTGGAGTGGGAGGGTCAGGGTGGGCAGGCAGTGGAGATCAGAAAGAACTTTGCTTTCTGCCATGAAACCAAACCTCAACAAATATCCCAGGAACAGTCTTTAACTGTAAATACATCTCACACACGCACACACACACCCATCTCAGAGCTTTTGTTGTTGTGGCGAGAAACTCTGACTCAAGCAGGGGTGATATGGAAGAACTTTGGTTTTCTGCCAAACCTCTACAAATATCCCTCGAGGAGTCTTTCATTGTAAATACATCTCACACTCATACACACACACGCACACATGCGCACGCACACGCATACACGCCCATCCCAGAGCTTTTGTTGTTGCGGCAAGAGACTCTGCCTCCCTTCTCTGGCAGCATGCCGGCTGTTGCAGTAAAGTGCACCCGCTGAACTGGCCTGTGCTTTGTTTCTCCTAGGCCTCACCCCCCTCTTTAACTGGCTGTCTCTCAAATCACTCGACATCTGTGTCTGCACAGAGATGGGTGTCAGAAAAGCTTTTTTTTCTGGTCACAACCTATTTTTACATTCCTGTTTATGCTGCTAGAAATCCATTGATAGTATTATGGCTACCTGTTTATCTCATTTTTAAGCACTTTGAAATCATACAGTGAATTACTATATGTCATATTAAACATATTAAACATAAACTTATGCATACATGCACACGCACACATACATATGTGTGTGTGCATGTGTGCGTGTGTGTATGTATATATACATATATATGTAGACATAGCTGTAGATATATAATTGTATTGTTTATGCAAACTCATTTCTGCGGTACAGTTCCTACTGATGGTTTTCATGGATGATCTACATGAAATGATGAAGTTACTGCAATTACCGTGGTGTCCACTAGGGGAGCTTTAGTGCTGTTAATGCTTGAAGATCTGTTTTGCTCTTCACTTTACAAAAGCCACACCACATCACCAAGAAGCCAACAGTATGGAAAAAGAATTCAACCAATTTCATTTGGCCTTAACGGCTCCCTTATTTTGCCCTCTGTCCCATTTCCCAACCTGTCAGGGGTGGAAGTGTGACATGGCTGACACAGGCCCATTCTCGAACCCAGGCCTATGTGTCTTCAGTAGGTTCCTTTTAGTCTGGCTGATGATAGCTTCTTGTTTCACATAACAAGCTGAAGTGTCACATGATATAGGTTGGGACAAAAGCCAGGATAGAGAGATTCCCCTTAAATAAGGCAGATGTGGAAGTGTGGTTGCTGTTATGATATGTAAGATAGTGTTGTTAGAAGGGGGTACAGTTATTTAGAATAATATCTTTCTTATCTTTTTTAGAATAATAACTCTCTCTTCCACTCTCTCTCACCATGTGTACATGTGTAGTGAAAGTGCAGCTGCTTCAAATTGTGCAGCAAATGCTAAGTGCATTATACTGTATGAAGTTTATTTCAATTTACAGACTCAGTTGAAATAAACTTACAGACTACAGAGTTAACAGTACCCCCAAACGCATTGCCTGCTTTGCCCTGTCCTGCCACACCCAGTCACACCCAGTCCCCTCCCTGGGGAGAAACAGCTCCACACAGGGTCAGAATGAATGGTTTCGGATGATGTCAGGGAGGCATTCTGAAGCGTGGCCAGCTCAGCCAGTGCTCTTCTTTGATTGGTGATGTCAGCTGTGTCATGCCTCTGCTCAGCCCCTCCCATCCATGCAGCAGCCGCTCGGCTACGTTTGCGTCACTGCTGTTTCCATGCCAACAGTGGAAGCTCCTGCGGTGCCAATATTTACTATAAGGCTTGTAGACGAGGCTGTAAACCTCAGGTTACTCTTTAAGCCTTATGTTTCCTCAACTTTGTTTTGAGTAAAGGTTACAGCGGTCAAAAACATCCTACAAGCTACCAAACATTAGCAGGACCTGGCTCCACCCACCCCCCACTCCCCTGCAGCTAAAGGTCAGAACATCATCCAGTTCAGTCTGGCTCCAATTCAGAACTGAACCCAAACATAATGTCTACAGACTAGTACAAGAGAACCATAAAAAACAAAAACAAGGAGACTGTTTACACTATCATAACTCGCATAACTCAATCAGTCACCATTTTGTATGCCCGTGCCAAGCAGTGACGTTACCGTGGGGATCGCTTTTTCCGTTCGAAGAGAATAAACACGCCACGAAGAGCGTGCAACAGCGGGGTCACTTTCGCCACCTTTCCGTGGTCTACCAAATGGAGTGGAGAAGTGTCACACCTCATTGCCCTCTGCCCCCCCCCCCCCCCCCCCCCACCTGTTTGGCCATTTCTATATCCTATATTTTCACTCTGAATGACACAACAGCAGAAGAATCTTCAGACTGTGATTAGACCATTTGTGATCTATGTGTTGGGCTTATTTTCCCCCACAGACATACACTGCTACATTTGACACTCTTGGTTTACAACAAGTGTCTAAAAATTCTCCCAGCAGGTATCAGAAATCACCAACCTCCACATGCCAAACACCTCTGAGTTTAACAGCTAAGATAATCAGCATAAAGATGTCTAACAGCGGGAGATATACATCACCCTGTTTTGAACTCACCGCCCTTTGAGATATAGGTGTCGTTTGTGCAGCGGAAAAGTGAACTGCAGCAAGAAGTTTAGTCTCATCACAATACCCCGCCCCCAAAATGAAAAAAAAAACATGCCATCAGACAATCACCATGAATAGGCATTTTCCATGTAATCTTCTATCAACAGCAAGCTCTCTGTTATGATAGCTGCTCACTGCATGTGCGTGTCATCTTTTCAATTGTGATTTTTCTCACTGCCTGTATGACTTGTGGAACATAAACGTATCTGATCGAATTTATGCAGGGTGGGAAGCACAACAGACTAATGTCGTTTTCCGGACTTGGCTGTTCAACAAATAGTGAGTCTGTAACAGTGGCATATTTGTGTAACCCTCATTTAGATTATGTCATTGTGTAATATGATACTGCCTCAGGCAATAAACAAAAAAACACACTGTTATATAAAGGATCCTTTCTGCAGTAAATGGACTGGATTTTCCAGCTCTCCGGCTTTGGCCTCCATTCTTTAAGCATTGGTTTCATTACAGGCGGAGAAGGAAACCAGACTTCAAGCGTATGCGAAAACAAGAAAAATCACCTTCTCTGTGCCACACGAAACGCACGTGCCAGAGGACGAGGTCTGTTGTCAGGATCGTGCGGGTTTTTTCTAGTTCTCACTCCCAGACGGCTTCATCAAAAGCAAATGAGGAGGGTTTAGTTGCGTTTATCCTCTGAGAATCAATGCAATGATTTTCTCAGATTTTCACTCTGCTGGGGGAAATTTAGGAAAGCATATTATATAGTTTACTGCGTTTCCCCCACCAACCTCCAGAAGAGTACAAGTGAACACTCAACAAGCACTTAACTCAATGTGCAATGGTCTTGAAGGTTCATTATGGAGGGGTAGCAGTGTGGCACAGTGGTAAGGTGCAGGACTCTTAACCAAATAGTTGTTGGTTTGATTCCCTGCTAGGGTACTGCTGCTGTACCCTTGGGCAAGTTGCTTAAACCAGACTTGCCTCAGTAAATATCCAGCATGTAAAATTATAACCTATGAAAGTCCCTCTGGATAACAGCATCTACTTATTGAAAATAATGTAATAATTACTTCTTGCTATTCAGGCTTTCTCATCATATGTAGTTTTGTTGACATGTTAAACCAAGGTCCTGATTTACTGTGGTCATCAAAGATCTTATCAAAAGAGTGAGGATGTTAACCCCAGTGTCCCAGGCAAATTTCCTAAATGAATCTCTATATCTGGCCTCCTAATCACCCTCCCTCTCCCTACAGCTGATTGGTCGCCCCGCCCTCCTTGGTTCCCCAGGTCATCACTGTAAGAGAAATTAGTTCTCCGCTGACCATTCTGGTTTATTGAAGGTTAAATAAAAATGCAAATACCCACATAATCGCCTGATTATTAGCTTTTGTTGTCAAATGCTGCTCCATCCACAAGCGCTGACAAAATTTGCAACACCATTAACAAACCTCTTTGTCTTAACTCACAGAAGCTGTTCCTTCCTTGTGGCTGGAGGACAGGTATTTACTGCAAACATGGACAGAAATGAACAGAAACGCAGACCTCTTCTATAATTTCAATGTTTAATGAAAAAAAAGTACCAATTTAACAATGAAAATTTAGAAAAGAAAAGAACCATAGAGTTAAGCTCTTATGTACAGCATATTGCACTATAAAACAACCCATCCCCTACTTCAGGTAGAGGAACAGAGGGTAAATGCAGACAATCCCAAAGACAACGCAGCCAGCGTTTCACAGAACACACACACTTTCACTCAGTCTCACTTCCAAGGATACAGAGCGTGTGTAATCCTTACAATATCTCTGACACCACACAGTGATATAAAGGCATTTTCATAGGTCTCTCAAGTCCATGCACAGCGCATGAGATAAAAGACAGCATACAGGGGGTTTTTGCTTTGAAGTTTTAAAAACATGAGCTGGTTTCATAGCTTTGTCGCACTTACAGTTAAACTTTAAAAGTATGGTTTCTCAGGTAGTTGCACTTCAACTTTCATTACATATAAAAATGCCCCAAAAACAACAAAAACCTGCCACAATAAGAAATGATTTAAAGGCCAAAAACGACATCGTTACAAAAGTGTTCAGATTTTGTACAAATTTTAAAAATGTAATAAATTTTAAGAAAGATGGCCGCAAGATTTTTTTTGATTGTTTTTGTTTTGTTTTTCATTGTAAAACTTGATACGTTCTTCATTTCATCACTACACAGCTATGACAGAAAACCCCACTTCGGAAACTGAAACCGAATAAAAGAAACTGGATTCTAAGTCAAGACACTGATGGCTTGCGAATTGCAAAAGTTTGTCTCCATGGAGATCTCGGCAGTTCACAGAGTTCTGACATGGAACTACCTCATCAGCACCCATGCGACTTTCAAAACCCTCTGATAATACTGCACACCTTGGCAGGTTTTTCCAATCCAGCAGTTAAGAACCAAGAATATACAATAACTCCAGACGTAGAGCACGCACACCACATACATATACTTCTTTTCCAGTGCTTGTTAAATCTGAATTTTTGACAGTATTTTTTTTTTTGGGGGGGGGGGGGGGGGGGGGGGGATATGTTTGGAGTCTAATACAAACTGTGTTCTGAGAGCGTAAGGGGTCAAGATTGTCCCAACAATGGCAGCGGTTTCAGCTACATTCATTCCAGGTTCCAGTTCTCGATAAAATCCTTCACCACAATTCTACGAAAGCATCTCCCATATTCAGATTCAACTCATAACTGTGCGCGAAACAGAAATGAAATGGGAAATTACAAAGCTGAATACATCCGATGTTCTTCGGTTTGCTGAACCAGCATAGTCTACAATGTTGACTCCAGCTCCACATCACATCACACAAAAAAAAAAAAAATGTTTACAAAGTTTAGGAAATTGCACGTGTACGGTAGTACTGAGTAAATGCACCCACCATAAATTAGAATAAATTAGAATAAAAAAAACAAACAAATAAAAAACAATGTTTGGGTGGAAAATTAGTATGTTCTTATCACTTGACACTGGATGAACACAGAGGGAGACAGTGTTTCAGTCCCAAGAGTCAGCTGGCTACCTGGACCGGCTCAGAATTCAGAATTTGCAGGAAAGTTTTGGCACAATCTATGGTATACTTTAGCAGTAGCCTATGCCTCATCGGACTCATTGTAGATTGGTAGTTTAACAAATTTAAGGTCAATGGCCTGATTTTATTGTATTGGTGCAGCATGCCAGTTGTACATGTTGCCAATAAAAATAGCCCAGCACTGCATGCTTTCTCACTGGGACAAAGATTCTCAACAACATCCCCTTGAAAATTATCTGGTTAGTGACCGGACTATTACTGTCTGGTATTTTGTCTGCCTTAGTCTTGTATGGCATAGTGTGAAATGTGAGTGAAATGTAAAATTGGAAGATACGTTAGAACACACAATAGTGTTGAAATACCAGTTAGATTTTTTTTTGATAATTTGTTGTTACCAAGTTAAATCCAGCTGTATTTCCTTTAATATGTTAAGATATCCGTCATCATCAAAATTCAGTTAGTCACCTAAAAATTACATTGTAGTTGGCCGGCTAGCTAGCGGTTATCAAAGATGTACACTGCGAGTTACACTTTGTTGTGTTGCTAACAGCATAATGTTGCTAGACACAGCTAGCCAGTTACGATTTCACAGATGATATTGTAAGATAAGCTTCCTGAGGTGGTGTGGTGTGTTCACAGGTCAGTGCGGCAGAAAAACTGGCCAAAAGATTTCACAGTACGTGTCTGGATGGGTCGATTCACTTCCCTCCAAGTCCCTTAGAGGAGAGGGACAAACGTAAATGAATTTTTAGGTCATCCCTCTGCCAAAGTTGCAGGTTAGTGTCTGTGTTCATAAACTGGTTGAAAGTCTAGCTCTGTGTCCATCCAGCCACAGGAAAAAATCAATCAGACATTCAAAGATATCTGGCATTTTAAGTTTACCATACATTGGCTTTCTATATAAATATACACCACTGAATCGAAACTAAGGGTAGTAACAGTATTGCATACACCTGAGGCAGGCCAGGTATGTGCACTGTGCAAAAAAAAAAAAAAAAAAAATTAACAACCATCAGTGTCTTCAAACATACTCGCATCGTCAAATCCCACCAATGATTACACTTTCCTAATTGTTTCTGTAACATAACCTAAAGTGTTCTCTTCATTTGGGAACCTTCACCTCTTGGCAAAAACAAAACCTTAAGTCAAAAAGCAGTGTCTTAAGTGCTCCTTTGCGAGGTCTATCCTCCTTTCAGGTCCCCTGAAAATGTCACACTGTTGTCCTGAGTGGGTGATGAAGTATTTTTCACACAAATTCTTTCACACCGCTTTGCATTTGCAAAAACCTGCGGCCCACAGAAACGGGGGCAGCAAACACGCTCGAAATGTGCAGGTGTTTATCGAAGAGGTGAAAAACAGTCAAAGCCCAGCGGACAACCAAGGAGAAACAAGGCAGGCGTACTTCACAATTGATATCCACAAAAACATGCATTTTCTTATATAATTAAGAAATATTCTCCTTCAGTCAGTGCCTAAGGTGATACGTTGCAATGGAAAACCATTAATGAAGGCAGGGTTCCTCGTTGGTGAGCTAACGAATTGGTCCGCCCAAAAGATAAATAACCTTCACTGAACGATGAAACAGCTGGCCACATTCAAAAACTGTCATCACCATCGCCAAGCCGAGCACCCCGTCTGCAATGTGATTGTGACGACAACTTATCACTAAGGTTCTGGGCTTTTTCCCCTGCATCCTGCAGGTAAAATGAATGTGGAGTTGCCCTGTGCTTAAACAGTACACAGTCAGTCCACAGCCAGTGAGAATTAGTGCAATTATGGTAGCCAAGTGCTCATTGACAAAACTTACCAGCCATCTGAAAGGCCAACCTTGTTAAATCAGCCTCACATAGACATGGTGACAACCGTGTGTGTAACTGAGACAGCTATGGACTGACTGTATTATAACTCTAGCATCCCCCTTTTGATTGGCCATCTCCACAAGGCCTGATTACAAACTAGATATGTAAAGCAAAAAGAGCTTCTCCATCAACAGCCAAAAGCATTTTTAGTTTCTTTTTTTTTTCTTTTTTTAAACAGAATTGACCTGTATGTGTCTCAGTACAGATCACAGAATGTTATAAATGAGTAAGAACGGTTTTTAAAAATACCTGAAGGGTATGGTGCATCTAGAAAGATACAACACATTTGTTCAACTGCCTCTTTGGAAATGCATTTGTTATTAAAGGACTCCTGGGACCCTTCTCTATGACGTCACATCCGAACTCCGTCCCTCACTCCTTGCTTTCCCCCACCTTCTGCGTTCCCTCAAGTCTTTCTGCCGTGACTCCAGCAATAAGGCAATCTGAGCATAGAATGGAGGTTGTTCACGATTCGAGATGCAAAAAAAAACAGTAACAAAAAAACAAATAGCCAACTGTACAAAATATTACTTTTACATATTTTTAAAAAGTATCTCAACATGGCTTCTTTGTAGGAGAAAAAAAAAACAAATCACAAACATAAAATCTGGTCTCCGTCCCGCGGCGACCGCCTCTTCTGTTTTTATCTGAAACCCGTGTGCAATCTCACAGTGCCAACCCCTAACCGGTCCCTCGTGGGGGGAGGGGCTGGGGGAGGGGCCTGTGCTGAGGAGGCGTGTCCTTTCACCTCAGCTCCCCTCCCCATTGGTGACGGACTCCGTGTCTTTCAAACAGGAAGGAGTAAAAAGCCATTGCCATGCGCCACCACACAGGGTGCTGGTTCCTGTAGGTTCTGTGGTACTGAAACAGACAAAACAGACAGAGGAAGAGGAGTCATAATTTCATCCACTTTTTATCTGCCTCACTTTACAATATTAAGGACCTTTAACACAAAACCTCGTCATTCTGCTCATTTGTCTTGTGCTTTGAATTGCTATATATAGTTTTACTTGTAATTACTATTTGCTTTTTGCAGGTTGTCGTGCATGAGGACATTTCCCAAGTACCTTAATACTAAACGTGATGCAAGTGCCGTTGCTTTTCCGATCGTGAATCCGTTGCCATATGAGGAACGGTAAACCCTTCTGGCTCGTCGGAAACCAAAGAAAAAAAGACGTCCTTCGGAGGACAGGTTCTCAGTGTGATCGCCATGGCGACGGAGCACAGCAGCGGGTGGGTCAGCTCGTCATTAGAGGACCTCAAGAGGTTTCAGAGCTCTTTCCCCACTCGTAGACCCCAGACGTCGAGCGGTTTGCATCATTAAATTCATTTCTATTAAGCCCCTCATTCCTGCTGGCTTTCATCTGAGCGGGACGGGAATTGCACTGGATTGCGTAAGACCCTACCGGCTTCGAGCCGCAGACACACACTCCGCAGACGAGTCTCTTGTTATTATCGTTTATTTGCTTATGAGATGTCCTTGAATGATACCTTTACACGGCTTCTAAGTACACAGCTGAATGCCTTACTTTGAAAGCACAGGTAAAAGTACAGAGCTCCAGGGTACAGGCAGCCCTGCTAGGTATTGAACTCGCAACCTCCAGGTTAAGCCTAATTCCCCAATAGCTGCGCCACATCACCTCTCCTCCGCTTCCTTTGTTATCTCAGACACTAGCTGTTCAATGCAGCACACAGTCCTCCTGTAATAGCCCGTAATGCAGTTTATTATTATTATTAAAGGCATTTATTTTTTTAATCCGCACCCTTGGCTATTTACGTAAGCTCCCCATTACGTGTTACTCTCCTCTTTTCCCTCAAGACGACCTCAAACAAAGATGGAGTGGATATGATGGTGTCTGTCGAGGAAATGATTTGGGGGTGGGGGGGGCGTTTGGCTATAGCACACTCCCAGTAAGAGCAAGACCTGGCAGTCAAGGAACAGATTTTATGACCTGGAGGTTGGAGAGGTCTGAATCCCAGGTGAGGCACTGCTCTTGTAACCCTTAGCAAGCTATTTGCCCCAAATTGCTCTGGTAAGTATCCAGTTGTGTAACATGTACAATGAAAGCTATGCATAATGCTGTGGGTAAGGGCATGTATGCAGCAAACAATTTTTTTGTTAAGGAAAAAGACTGCTTAATTCATGGTGATGCATTACATTTAAGATAATGTACTACTAAAATGACAGTTAGACTGAAATAACATTCCCATCCAGGCTTAAAACTGAATTTCAGTGTCCTCCACAACTAGACAAACATGCATTGGCGTTACTGTGGCCAGGGATGGGACCTTTGCACCTGCGCACTTCAACCAAAGCAAGCACATGCCTCTGCCAAAGACGCCTCTCGTGACCATGAGAAAAAGAGGAAGAACGTCTTGAACGGGAGCCTCCGAGCTGAGTGACAGGCAGGTCAGCAGGGCATCGTGGGTAGCAGTCACATTACTGGCTGCCAAAAGCGAGTCACTGGGTTAAAATTAGCTGCAGCTCTACACCCAGAGTGGAGTTTACCCAGACACAGCGAGTGGTCACTCTCGCCTGCCTCTTATCTGTGTCACGCGACAGCTCTGTGCAGACTTCCACAACAGAAAACCCATGCTTACTGGCTAATCGCACCTCGTTCAACCAACATCCCCCAAGGCCCCCGCATTTGAATAGACAGATCACACTCACAGCTCTGAGAGCAGACGAGATGGAGGGGTAAAAAAAAAAAAAGCGAGAAAGTGTTTTAATAGAAGGAAGATCAGGCTGTCTGACAGGCAAACTGCGATGGTTTCACAGGGTGCCTGTTCTGTTCCTCTCCATGGTCACGTGCGCCAACGGCGCTTTCTCGGGACCACGCCTGGTGCGACACCTGCTCCACAGAGGAGCCCGTGCTGTTAATATCGCCATCATCCTTCCAGCGGGATGGCAAGAGACGGACAGAGCCGCGTGATTGGCTGGTGCGGGGAGCAGGCTCACAGCCAGCTAAAGGGCTAGTGGACCAAAATTCGCCTGCAACAGCCGCCTTTTTGTGGGGTTGGGGCCGAGTTGCCAAGCTTTCAGATTTGTTTAAGTCCTCTTAAAAAAAAAAAAAAAAAAAAAAAAGCTGTGTGCATTCATCTGGCACACTCAGCTGGAGATTTTTGCAGTCATGAGGACAATCACAACACAACTCATAAAAAGGCAGTAAAATCTCCCTCACAACGGTAGAAACAGCTGACAAACAGTACGAATGGTGCGGTGGCATCAGTGGCAGCCTATATCACAGCAGAGCATGAGGACGGAAATGTTCTTTTTCCTCTCTTGACTGCGCATGTTGACCGACATGTTGGATGAAAGGGCTGTCATCAGTTTAGTAGGACAAGACCACTCAAACTGTGTAAGATATTGATAAGTGAGCTTGGACGATCAATCCCAGGCTTGGGTTGAATGGATGGACCGATGTGGCAATCAGCTTGCGATCATTACCTAATCGACTTCAACAAATCAGAATCCTGAGAGAGCAATCCAGAAAACCAGGTCCAGGTGAGTCCAGATCCGGTTTGTTACCGGGCTGGTTGAGACCACTTTTTACGCTCAGTGTGAAAGCGTTCTTAGAAAGCCAGCACGTTTCTGCACTCCTTCTTCCCTTGCTGTGGATACAGCCCTGCAGCTGCACTAGGGATGATCAGCCAGGAGAAAACAGTCAACCTCCCGCTTTCCCAGTGTGGACACTGTCTTATCAGCTGCGAGGGCTGGAAGCCCCGCTCCGCCCCCCCTTCCAACCCCCTCTCCTCTGGAGGGTACGGGACCTGGCCATGGCACTCGGCCAACAGCCCTTCAGCCTTCCAGGCAGGCCGCTTGTCCTCAGAGGGCCGATTAGCTTATCTTCCAGGAACTAAGCGCATAAAAAAGGTGACACACTGGTAAATCCGGGCAGAGAGCAGCGACGTGACAGAAAAGTCCCAGCTGAGAGAACGCGTCACACGGAGAAAGTCGTGTGGAAACCAGCAGGAGACGATTTGGAGAGCATTACCGATTATGCTCACAAGTTTTTTTTCCGTTTAAAAAACATGAAAATCACCCATTAGTGTGGAGGCTCTGTGATGTCACCTGTCCAACACATACATTCCAGAATCCCATCCCTCCACCTCCATGTCCAGGAATGTGAGGTCCTGTGACTCCACCCTATGGCCCGTGCTCTATACCAACCTTATTCCACCCTGTCTGTAAATGAAAGAACTCTGGGAGAAAACTACGTCCTCTCAGCAAAACCTATCAGCCATCTGTGTTGTCAAAGGTTCCAAAAAATAAAAAAAAATGCCAGGTATTTGGCTTAATGATTCACAGGGGTATTTCAGGAAGGCTATTTCTGGCTGTCTGGTAGGGCAGTACTCTTGGTTTGTTTTCACAGGGAACCACAGATGGGTGGGATGTACAGGTTGGCAGTGGGGGGCCCTCTACTGACCTGAACATTGGCTTTCCTGCACCACCCAGCTGTCACCCCACCCTACACACACACACACATACACATCCACATCCAGCAGCAGAACATGGAATGTGGCACCTATGATAATTATTCCCCCAGAGCACCCCTCATTTGCATACTCACATAATCCCACCCTTTTCAGCCTGCTTGGCCATGTAGCCCCGCCCCTCTCAGGCAGATCCATAATACCCATACATACAGCATCAAACATGGTTAATCTCTGGACATAAGCCGCACATACACTCACACAGACAGCTCTTGCAGGTGCCCCTTTCTTTGCCTCCTACACCCTGCCCATTTTAAGACATCATGCACATAGGCCCTGCCCACAGCCAGCCCATAGATGCTCTGGACTCAGTCTGACCGCGTTTCTCCGTTTGGCGGCCCTTACCAGCTGGACGCGCTCCTGATGGAACTGGTCTCCGATCAGCTGGAGATTCCGGCCGATCCGAACCTCGGAGCTCTGTTCCGGCTGCCCCTCCTGCTGCTCCTCCTCCACGCCCCGGTCGTGTTCCCGGTTCCAAGCCCGGGCCTCAAACAGTGCCGGGAAATGGAGTCTGAATCCCGCGTTACCTGCACCAGGGATTACATTCACTCAGTAAAATCCGATCTCTGACCCCTGTAAAATTAACTCTCCTGCCCTCCTGCCTTGGGGATCATAGTGGTATCTGCCTATGGCATCAGAGTCATGGCAGAAATCAGACTGGAAACACCATTAACCTCAGACGGAAAATCTGTAATAATAAACCCAGCACTGCATAATTTTTACTGTCACTAGTAACTTTGGTAGCTATGCCCTCCCTTCTGATAACTGAACTGAGGTGCAAATTTTCTTCGGTCTCTTGCTATGCGCTCAATGTAGATGTAGAGGTCTCCGTCTCTGGATGAGACAGGCACACAACATGTTTACTGCAAGGGTTGTGTTTTTGACACAAGACAAGGGGCTCTGTCCGCTCTCGCAAGCAGTTCTGCCTGACTTGATTTTCCTAAGCAAAGTGACCAAAGAGAAGACAGCCTGAACGGACATGCAACCTTTGGCCACTTCTGTGCTGCAGCCACTCCATCAGTCTTAATGCAATATTCAGCAAGCCCATTCAGGAAACCAAGAACAGGAGACTGTGTGTGTGCGTGAGTACAGCGAGAGTGAGATTTTGTGTGCGTGTGCATGTGTGTATGAGAGAGAGAGTGTATAGTGAGTGCAGCCGTGTGTGTGTGGTTGAGAGTGCAGTAAAAGTGAGGCTATGTGTGTGCATGTGTTTGAGAGAGTGCAGTGAGAGTGAGGCTGTGTGCCTGAAAGAGGGAGTGCAGTGAGAGTGAGGTTTTGTGTGTGTTCGTGCACGTATAGTGAGCGTGAGGCTGTGTGTGCGTGTGTGTGTGCGACCTCAGCCTGCAGCACGATGCAGTGACAGCGCTAATGCTATCTGCAGACTGCTTACTGTGTGCCTGTCCTGTCCTGACCCACCCGCAGGCTGACTCTCTTCAAACAAGGGTGTTCCGACCACACAGTGAGGGATTATGAGCAGTACTAAAGCGAGTCAGAAGCAACCAGCAGGAGATGGCCTCTCACTGCGGACAGTCCCAGTGTCGACAGCTCCTCACTCCTTACCATAGAACAGTCTCCGCGGCTCCCTGGCCACGCCGTAGGGCAGCATGCCTCCCCCGGCTCTCAGGGCAGGACTCGGAGTCTGCGTGCCCCTGTCCTCGTACTTGATCTCACCGAAGGGGGCCCCCCAACAACGTGAGATTGGCCGGAACACCTCGTCCTCCTCATCATCCATCGAAGGCCTCAGCGATAGTCTGCCTGGAGCAAGAGACGGGAGGAGTCAACGTGAATCTGAGTGTGTGTCTGTATGTCTGTCCTGTAAATGGAAGTGTACATGTACATTCTAACACTGGCCATCCAGGAATTTGCATGTCTAGAAACCACTCCATCTTAGGTGTGTGAGCTATTGTAATTATCATTAGGACATCTCAGAGCATCGGCCTCAAAAGGCTTTTCCTTCAACCGTGCAGAGACCCCTATGTGAAAACAGTCTCTAAACGGACCGCTGTCTGTCTGGGCTCACAAGGCCCGGAGGGAGAACCAGGTGCCATCGTGTCCCACCTGGCTAACAGCCACAGACAGACGAAACACAAACAAGAAGCTTCAAAAGGTCAGGCCACCAAGAGTACGCAGTTTGGCATGCAAATCGCAAGAGCAGAGAGCGCACGGGGGGAGTCAACGTCATGCTGTTGTCGTCCTCAGTATTGTAGTATCAGCCTCTTGGAAAACTCTCCTCTTCCCGGCGCACCGTATCAAAACATTTGCATGATGCTAGCGGATAAGCAGCACCACAACCTGCAAAGACAAACGCCACGGCCACGTCAGCAGTGCTGCCCCCTGGTGGCAAACCCACCCACGCAGCTGCCAACGGAAAAAAAAAGATGAGGTCATGCTGCTGACAGGAGGGCATCAGGCGCTTCCTGCTCTGCCCACGGGCGCTTCCACCACCGCCGCGCGCGAAGCTCTTTCCTCCGAAAGCCGTCACGCAGGACGTCTCGCTCTGGCGCCCTTCGATACACCCGCCTGGTCAGATGAGCGGAAACTGAGAGGCATCAGACGCGCCTTTACACACGCCCCTGTCTACAGAGGCTGATGCAGTAGCAATCAACAGAACCACTGTCTGGTGCAAAAAAAAAAAAACAGAACTTTACTGTGCCAAAACACAACAGAAGTCATTACGTACTTCTGCACTTCAAAATGGCAAGTAGTTTACCTTTACAATTTTTATTTGCTTCAGGGTCATGGTAATTCCATTATATGTCTTGTAAAAGTTGGTAGGTATTTAAGTGTTTAACACAAGGAAACGTTGGGTGCACCAAGCACACATGCCTGGAGTGTCTAACAAAACACTTTCCCTGTGTTGTTCTTTCTCACAGAAACGAAGCAGCAGGGGGTTTCCAGTGGTGACTCGGCAGGCTGGCTCGTGCCTCCAATCTCAGCGAACGCATTTCTCCACCCTCAGCACGCAAGCCGTGCCTCTCTGACTCATTCATGGCCAAGCAGATGCACATCTAGGTGCCTCGTCTCCCATTCAGCACAGGGCTGTGTCCAAGCTCCCAGTCATCTCAAGGCTGCAGGCTGCGTATGTGTGCGTGTGCACGTGTGTGCATGGGTAAATGCATGACAACTCGACGTCCTCTCAAGACAGCGCTGTGAAGAATGCTATGGATCAGCTCCCTCACTCCCTCAATACATAAACCATTTATCTCAATAATCATCAGTGCCAAGCTCTACAAATGCTGGCAACATTGAATATACAAGTGTTACACTCAAGATGGTTTGCTTGGTCCTGGGCGACTTCTTTAGTTTTCATTTGCACACTGTCCATTTAAAGGCTACATCTGCATATTTATTTATTTACTTACTTACTTATTGAAGCAATTCAGCTACATTGCTGAGGGGAATCAAACCTGCATCCCTCTGGTTACAAGCCAAATTCCCTTATCTCTACGCCACATTGCCGGCAGCAAGATTTTACGACTTGTTTGATGAACGCGCCGTTAACTGCATCTTTGACGCTTCTCTTTGTTGCTTGCCCACAGAAATATTGTTGTAAATCCACGATCAAAACCCTGCAAATTTCAGAGATACCCACAGAAAATTTTCCACATTTAAACCTTCAACGTACTTTTTCAATCACTATATAACATTCGTAAAATGCATGAGTTCCAACCTATCCATATTTCACGGTATGAATCAGTTCTTGACACGGTCTGAAAAACATTTTTGCTCTCCCACGCAGAAGGCTCGTTTTATGAATGGCTCGCGTTGTGTTCAACTAGGCGATAGACCGCTAGAGCAAATCGATGTGAGTTTGGCGTTATCCCCGTTACTATATTACTTACAAAGTACAGCTTTGCCACAGAACATATTCTAAAAATGAACGGCAACTAAATTAACTGCACAAAATGCAGTACAGGGTTTCTTTCGGAAAGTACAAAGCTAGTTGATGGTTGTCAGAAACGTGTTGGAATGAGACATTTGTGGCCAGGTTTCACTGATGTTTGCGCCGATTCAACGATAAAGAGAAAACTTACAAACAGCTAACGTTAACTCATCCAGAAAAGCGATTCTATGACACTACATGTTGTATCTAGGAAAGTTATTACCCTGCAGCTTCCTTCCAATGCATTAGAAATACAGCCCACGGCTATGAACAGCGTGATGTTTGGTTGAAGTGTTAGTCAGTAAAGCGCACAATAAACACCCACTTCTGGCCAAATTAAAGGCAATGAGTCGTGCCCACAAGACAGGACAACCGCTAACTCGCTAAATACGATAAAATGCAAACTAAATGTGCGGAATGCTAACACAGTTGTGTCGCCGTTTAGTGCTGCATATACTCACGTTTGCTGGTGCATGGCTAACCACGATGTTCAGCAAGAGCTAACTTGCTGTACTTTCCAGCGATCATTAACGTAGTCTAGTTAACTTGCATGTTAAGCATGAATTTAAATAGCTGACCAGCTAAAGTCCGATCGCTAAAGCCAGCCAGACTGTAAGAAAACTGTTATTATCCTATTAGCGTCATACCGGCACACACAAAGATTGTTTCAAGAAATATGCTTCGAGTTCACTGGCAAGTTAACTAGGCTCTTAAACTAGCAAGTAAGTTGTTGTCTTGTATTTAACTGACACTAATCAGTACAGTTGGTAACTAGTTGGCTAGCAAGCAAACTAGATTGATGATCTACCTACCGCCAGCTAAGATCTCCGTTGTTGCTAACTGGTGGTTTCTTGCCTCGAGGTTCTCCGCCAGCTTTCTGCTTAGATGGAAGTATGTCTTATCTTCCCAAAACAACTTTCACACTGAGTGCCAGTTTGAAACAAGCTGATTTCATTCTCTCGTTCCGCCCAGAAAGAGAACGTCACGCCGTGGACATAAATACGATACCTCTTAAAGGCGCAACGCAATCATTCTATCTGCCTTAAACAATCCCAAACAAACGTCGGCTCGTCAGTCATAAATTGAGTTTGTTATCCACTGTACTGACAAAAAGCCACTTTAGATGTCACAGATAATACCAACCCAATATAGGAATGGGTACTGATGGGCAAGATTCCACAGCTGCGTTTTGTGTAGTTAATGACCATGGGTCGCCAGCCGTTCCTGTCCTTATTGCCAGTTCATTTTCCTGAGTCCGCGTTCCCACTTGTAAATTCAGTTTAAATTACAGTATACCTTCAGATTTTTTATATGTCCAGTTTCACGTATTAGAACTGAAATGTGGGTCCCCCGTAATCACTCTCAACCACTTTAGACTAGAGGAAAGAGCAGCTGGTCCAAGAGGGCATTCAGTAAACATCGGGACACAAGTGCTACCTTACAAGAAGCGACCCCCCTCCCCCCCCCCCCCCCCCCCCCCCTCTCCTCCTCCTCCTCCTCCTCCTCCTCCTCCTCCTCCTCCTCCTCCTCCTCCTCCTCCTCTTCCCTTCCCCCACCCTTCCAATCTTTGATTTAGACCAGTCTGAAAAACCACCAGCCGCGGCGCGTTGTCGACTTTACAGCAAGCAGAGCTGCCGATGTCAGTGCGAGCACAGAGCAATGAGTAACCTTTCTGGCAACACCCGCACTATGTGTGCGAGCTGGCCATTGCGCTCAACGAATCTACAGTTTAAATGTACGATTTAAGTGAATAAGGCATTCTTGATCCCCAGGCACCCTCCTTTCAGATAGCGCGGTATTACTTATCTGCTTTTCTGTAGCTTAAACTTTGTTGACGTTTCCCCATATATCGCTAGTTATTTTGTTAGTTGTTTGGAGTAATTACCAGAGGGTAAGTTTTCTTGCTTGCTGCATTCTTTCCCAAGGCTAACGGCAATGCCGCTGTGTGAGGTGCACAGACAGAACGTTATGTCCAATCTTAGTAATTCTGCATCCACATCAGCAAAGCTAAGAAGCACCCAGGAGGGGCAGAGACCTTGACAGCAGCTTCCTCCCCCCTCCATGCAAAAACACAAAATCTTTCAGCTCGGGTTTTAAAGCTTACAAAGCTGTGCAAATATAGACATTACCGCAGCTCACATGATGAAAATACGTTAATTAGCTTCGGCCGCACTGCTAGCGTTGGGGGAAGTTTTCTTTGATGGAGAAAGAGAAAACGGTCCTGTGGTTTTTAGCTAAATGGGTGTTTTTACTCCATGTGTGATGAATGGCTCTTTTGATTGACCGGATGATTATAGGTGTGAGCACCCTTGAGTCATTGAGAGAACCGCCGAGAAGAATACGAGTCATGCCCTGAAGGAGATTCCCATCCATTCGGAGAGGGAACAGGTGAAAAATTTTAGCTACAGGCAGAGCCGGCCCTGACCAATCTGGTACCCTAGGCAAGATTTTAGCTTGTGCCCTTTGCATCGCAGCCAATTCCACCACCAATCATTGTGTTCATATACTCACACAAAAACTGCATAGCTTTATGTCTTTGAGATTTTCTGTAGTACTGCACAAAAGCTATATTACAGAAACTTCAGTGCAATATTTGCAAGGTGCTGAGGTGGAGGGGACAGGAAAACTTTACGCTGCATCACTGGAAGGTGCTATTAAGGTGGAGAAGGTGTCTGCAGGTGGCCCAGAATTTGCAGGAGTGGGATTAAAATATTTCAAAAGTGCATCTGAAGAGAGAAGAGGAGTATATGTGACCATTGGCTGTTACATTATATTAATTAAAAAAAAGCTGCCGATGGTGAAACCCAGCCAATAATAGCACCTCAGGCCACATTATAGCCTATAACATTCTATAAACACAAACAGCAAGAGTAATTACACCTAACATTCATGCACAAAACATGTATTCAATGAGCACTTCTCTCACATGATGCATGTTGTTTGCTGTAAGACTAATCAATAATGAAAATGCAAAGGCTTACAACTAATAATTACAAAAAGGGATAGAAAAGGAAAAATATTTTAAGGAGGGCTAATGTTGGCTAACTAGACTAAGATGTCAATAAAAATGTATGTCTGGATTCTTGAGGCAGACAGTGGATGGTTCGTGCAGCAAAAAAGTATTTTTCAAAATTATGTTGTAGGTTATTCCCTAAACACCTGGGGGGGGGGGGGTGATGATGATGTTGTGGGCAACCCAGAAAATAGGGCCTATTTAATAGGCTATGTAGTTATGTTGTGGGCTCTTTTGTAATATTTCGAAACAATAATATTAAAATAGTATTAATAAAAAACAGTAAAAGTTAAAATTTTTGATTTTTTTTTTCTTCTTCATTTGGGCCGCCCCTATGGATGGATGGCGGCCCTAGCATTCGCCTATACCACCTATGCCAGGGGCCGGGTCTGGCTGCAGGAAAACCAATTCACCCACGCATGTTGAAACCATTTGTTATTTTGGCCATAATTGACATAAACTAATCAGATTTTTTGGTACGACGCATTGTTGTCAACAGAAGTACACACTGTACTTTATTTATACTATGAAACAGCATTTTCACATGCAGTATCCTTTTGAAATTCCATACTGGTGTCAAAGAGGAGGAAATAATCTCTTGAGAAACTGAATGTAAAATCGTTATAAGTCGTGTGGGGGGCAGTGACAGCTTAGCAACAGTAATAAGTCCGAGTGCCATTTTGAAAAACAAACACAGCAACAAATTCTATAACAGGCGAGAATCTCTTTAGAATTTAGCCATCTCTCCTGCTTCTAGTATTCCATCAATACCCCTAATTAGAATTCCCATGAAAAGTTAGATGCTTATTTATACACCCCCCCCCCCCACCCAAAGCTACAACTTAGTGTAATTAGTGTAACTCATACAGAAAGTAACTTACATACAGAAAGAAAAAGCCAAAAGGAAGGGAATGATGTAATTACAGTCTGTAAAAATTCAAAGATGTTTTGGACAGAGGCGACCAGGGGAATACCTGATTACTTAAAAACCGCTAAAACCGCTTAAAAACCACTTAAAAACCACTTAATAACATGAGAAGAGTGAGCAGTCCAATTCCACACTTAGGGAGAGATTTTCACTACAACCACAATGTCCTTTGTTCTTAACCATACGCAGTACAGCAGTGGTTGTTGATATTTAAAGAAAAACAACTGTGAGAAATTTGTTAATATTGCATGATTTTGGTATTTGAGTTTAGGGCCACAGGGTGTTATAGTAAAACTGAATAGAGCCTTCAGTCTTTTTGTTTTCCTATTTTATTTTGCATTAAAACCAAACGCTAATTTCCTTTGAAATAATGAGGCCATCTCACCAAGTTGTTCCAGCTGTCAATGGTCTTGTCTTTTCCAAGAACCCCAGTTGCCATTATGATATCACTATGACATCATAGGTCACACAAGGTTACTTTCCTTTTGCATTTCTATGGGTTAATTATAACTAAAATAATGCTGTACTCATTGGCTTCTCAGCTCATAATGATTATTACAGAACATGTTTTTTTATGATTACTCTCATGTACTGTTATACTGGTTTCTTTCCAAGCATCTCTGCATTAGCTGAAAGTGCTATACATTGACCATCTTGACTATGAAACAAA
This sequence comes from Megalops cyprinoides, assembly GCF_013368585.1. Classification (NCBI taxonomy): domain Eukaryota; kingdom Metazoa; phylum Chordata; class Actinopteri; order Elopiformes; family Megalopidae; genus Megalops; species Megalops cyprinoides. The sequence continues at coordinate 25,986,759 of NC_050599.1, read as the reverse complement.
TGTATTATTGAACTGCATTTTTCTTTGTAGGGACATTAAAAAAAAAAAAGGAAATCATACTTTATTCATTGAAGTATTATCAACAAGCTTATGAAATGTAGGTTAATAGTAGGTTGTACATCCAGGCTTATAGAAGTTCAACTCACAGGCACAGACAGTGAGAGACTTTTCATTGTTACCAAGATGCAAATAAACCAGTATATTCCTGGTGGAAAAAAAAGCCTGTCTGTGAATGACATCACTTCTCTTCTGTCTCATCTACTGATCCTTAAAGACGGAGACGAATCCACTGTTCACCACAGGTGGGCCAGAGCCCAGCCAATCAGATCGTTTCCCAACAAGTTCACCCAAAGGTAACACCTCCCGCTGAAGTCGTAGGAGACGCACAAAAAACAGCAGTGGCGCAGACAGGACTGTGTCAAAAGCCTTGATTTTTTTCACACGTATTAAAACCCCTCCTTTGCCAAACTGGTAAATGGGAGCTGAGCTGGGGGGGTGGGGGTGGGAGGAGGAGGGGAGAAGACCGGCAGATTTAATGGTTTGTGAGAAACTGGTGAAAAGCCTCTCTTATCTTAATCCAGTCCTGCAGCCAGCTCCTGCGGAGAGCTCATCCGGACATGCAGAGCGCATTAACAAATGAATGCCACCGCGTTGTGGGAGCGCAATGAGCACATCCACTCGCAGGATTATCTTATACGGTTGTTTCTTGCAGAGGCTGGCATGGAAGAATGTTTTCATTAGATAACTCACAGGTGCCATTACCTGGTTTACTGGAGTCTATCCAAACACCTTGACAACAGGCTGGTACAGACAAACAATCATTAGTGGTAATGGTAGCATTAGTAGCCATAGCAGGATCAGCAGTATTTCACGTGGGCGGATGCCCTTTCTCTGTGCAATTTGCATACAGACATTGGGAACATCATTTCAGTTTGCCTGCAGGAAGTTAATTGGTGAGAATACATATCTATGGGAAATTTGTGGCTGCAGTATGGCCTCTTTTGCCTGCTTCTGGGACGATAAACTGCATTCTGTATATTTGACATTTTAGACATTGAGTGCGGGTTGCACAATATACGTGGCGTAACGTTTGATGGACAGAATCAGTTTGAAACAGCAACTGAGTTGCCCTGTTTCTATGGTGACTCTGGACTGGGAGGTACCAGGGATGCCGGAGGAGACAAAAGAGTCCTCCCAGCCAGGATGGCAACAGCGCCGCCATTGGCTGGCATACGCTGCGAGAGGGGGAGACAGAGGAGCTGTAAGGTTGCTGGGAGCCGGAGAGCTGTCTCCACTGTTTGCTGTTGCATCAGAAAGAGACACCAGGAAGCAGAGAGCGGCGCTTGTGCGCACACGCACACACGCATACACACACAGCCACATAATCATATGCTCCACTTACCCCAAGAAGACCTCCCAACCCCCTTCTGCTGTTGCTGTTCTTCTGCGTCTCTCTCTCTCTCTCTCTCTCTCTCTCTCTCTCTCTCTCTCTCTCTCTCTCGGTTTCGCTTGTTTTCCCGCCAAAATATCCTCAGCACGTGTATCCTGCCTGGAAACCGAGGGAGGGCATCCCTCCCACTGTGATTGGCCGAGGTCCATAGCAACCGCGTGTGTGCAGCCAGCCAGTCAGGCGCAGCACCGGAGACTCGCCAATCCAACGGCAGGGATCGCAGCCAGGCTCCGGCAGAGGCAGCGGCCTGGTAACAGGCAGGCGAGGGAGCCAGAGGGCAGGGCCTCGGCCCCAGGTCTGCCCCACCCTCCTCCCATTGGCTCAACTCGTCTTGCCATCCCACTGTTCACTAGAGGCTGGTTGGCCAGGTCAAGGTTCAGTGCCTATCACTTCATTCATTGTACTTGCGCTCCCCCCCCCCCCCCCCCCCCCCGCCCAGTTCTCTCTCCAAAACAGAACACAGTCACTTCAGGTCAAAGAAAGAAGATGTCAACAAATCTAGACTAGTCCACAGGGCGTGCCAGTCGTAGCCTAGAAACAAGACGCTCCCCACAGTATTAGCAGATGGGACTTAAAGGGACACGTTGCCTGTGTTTCTGTGGACGTGGCCTTAGGGGAGGAGAGTTAAAAGACTGCAATCTCACGCAAGGGCATCCTGGGCACCCCGGCATCTGTGGGTGCAGGCAAAGCGTTTGGGATTGCAAAGTGTAGAGGCGTGCCTGTGAATCAGAAAAAAAGCTGCTCGTATCGGCTCAGTTAGTCCCAGCAGACTCCAGGATAAAGCCGTTAACAAAGTGCTCACTAAAGAGGAAAGAGATCTGACTGCCTGAGACACACATGCCTTCAAATTCACCTAAACCTCAGTCACTAATCCTCTTAGGCACTAGTGGTCTGGTCCCTCTTCTGACATCCCATAATTACAGTTGTCATCACAGACTGCTCCAGCTTAATGCTCTGATCATCTCCCTGGCTCAGCTGAGTAGTCAAAATCTCCCAAAATATTTGGGAATATATTTGTAATATATGTAATATAAATTGCAGAATATATTGATCATTCATTCAATTACATGCATTCTCTGTAAGTTATGGTTTGCAATATGTGTTTGTGTGTGTATATGTGTATATCATTTGTTAAAAAAGTATTTTCTGTTGTGTCAGAAATGTATTCCTTCAGTTCTGAATATCTGAATGCTTATTACTTTTATGCATGCTTTCTACCCTTTCTAAATGGACATAGAGTGCATATTTTCAATGGTCGGTTCCTCATGAAAAGAATGCATCACTAATGATTACGGGAATGTAATGACAACAGAAAAAACCTCACAGTTGTCAACTTACAGGTTTGTTCAGCCGAACCTTTTGAACTGATTTACAGTCAGTGTTTACTCTAGTCGGGCAGCTTAGGTAACCTTGATTGGCTGGTTTCCAAGAAAAAAAACAATCATGTGCCTCAAGTTGAAGACCATTGTGACACATCAGTATTTACTTCTTCAATTTCTTATAAAACATACAAGCATGCAATAGGTCCTGAATAATATGAAAAGGCATATTGGAGAGAGGGAATAGTGTTTGATGCAGAGAACACTGGTAGACTGGTTCCCGAGAGGGAGATGGCATTCAACTGCAAAAGGATTCAATGTAAAAAAAAAAAAAAAAAAAAATGGAGCATTAGAAAAACAAGGGCAAATAAGGTGAGCGTGTGTGGGGGGGCGGGGAAAGGGGGGGGTGCAGCGTTCTCGTTCTCATGAGGAAAGAAGAAAACACAGAACAGGAAGACCGGCGTTACGAGAACAATGACGGAGCGAAGGGCCGTCGTCCGTCCCTCGCGGGTCGTCTCAGGTGAAGAGTGGGCGCGAACGACACGCGAGGAAAGAGCTGTCAGCACAGCGCCCCGCGCCACCCCTCCCCCCTGCTGTCCGCCAGGCAGTGAGGGGATTGGCTCCGGCAGCGAGAGGCGGGATGCTGCCGGGCACTCGCTGTTACATCGGTTGTGGCGGCACAGTCTGGAATGGAACGCAGTGAGGTAAAACGCTGTGAGATTTTCACATGTGGTCCTGAGCGCGCTCTTTGTGTGTCACCTTTCCTGTGCAATTTGAAAGTGTGCAGGCTTGTATTCATGGACAGAAGTATGCTACATAATGACAAGGTCTTTCATGCTGAAAGTGACAGGGGCTCTTTCCAAGACATCACACATTTACTGTATATTTTGGGGTAAAATTGGCACATTGTGTGTTTTTTTTGCTCTTTGCTTAGTGATACAAATGATAGCTTAGAAAAACTGTTCTAGCTAACTGGGGATTTTTTTGAGTAGCATTTGCCTTAATGATATTAGTGTACCATTATAGAGGCACTGTGAAAATATTGTGTGTGTGCTGGGATCCAACTAATCTATCCAGGTAAAATCTTTTTTTTTTTTTATAATGGGTACCATAGCAACATCCCACCTGGGAGCTGATCCCAAGACAGCCCGGTGCCACCAGTGTTTACCCCTCAATGCATCATCCAGGAGGTTTTAGGTCAACAAGTCTTGATAAGTTGCTGGTGTGACTTCCGCTAGTGGTAAAATGTTACCCTATGTTAGTATTCCATTCCCCCCTCCCTTGTATTTGTTTATGGCACAGAAAATGGCTTGAATTCAAGTGCATTCCTCTGATGTTATTCACCGTGTAAGTGCAGTGAATGAGAGAGCCGCATTCAGTTTAGGCCTTCCATCTATTCTGTCCGAGGCCGTGTGTCTCGCTGTGGTGAAGTCGCACTACATCATACCCAGAAAGAGGTATTGTCATACAATCAGGCGGCTCAGCAGCGAGTGAGATGTTGGGGGGTTACTTTTTTATTTCGTTTAGATTCATCCCTTTTACCCGTACAACACCATAGAGGATTTTCACCATTGTCTGTGATGCTTGTTGGACATAGAGTGGATGCAAACAGCCTTGAGCAAAAAAAGAAATGAATTGGAGGGCCTGAAAGAAGAGCATGGTTTCAGACATCACACCAGACACTAAAAGAGCTGCCCATTAAAAGCTGCAGGCATTAATAAGCTGTCCACACATTTTGAAATAAAAGACCTGTAATTTAAGCCATCCTCTGTAAGGATCTGGGCTTGTGTGGCACAAGTACCTGGACTGCTTCAGAGGAGTGAATGAAAGCGCAGCATCTATAGACCTGGAGGATGTATCCGCGCAGCTCGCAGGTGCTTCCTTGGGGGGAAGTGTCAGGTAAGGACTGTCTGCAGCTCCTGCCCATATTCTCAAGTTTGTCCAGCTTCAGGGCCACAGCAGACTAATTTGTGTTGGGATGGGGTGGGATGTCTTGAATGGGAATGTTCACACAGTGTCTCTGCGTAGCTACAAATTACTGACCGTACTAATTCCACACATTCCATTCTGCACTGTTGACCACACTCCCTCAACATTATTTACAATGTCCCATCTACACTGTTGACCACACCACTTCCAGACTGTTGACCACCCTCCTTCCACATTATTGACCACACCTCTTCCACACTATTTACCATGGCCCATTCACTCTTTTGACCACACCTCTTCTAACCTATTTACTTAGACACATCCACATTGAGGACCACACCTCTTCCACCCTATTTACTGTGACCTATCCACACTGTTGACCCCACACATTCCAAACCATTGGCTACACTTCGTCTGAACTAATGACCATGCTCCTTCCACAGTATTGACCTTGCCCCTTCCATGCTATGGACCATACCCCTTCCAGACTCATCCTTCTGTGACAGTGGCCAGTAGCAATCCACTTAACCCCTGCCTGAAAGAAACAGAGCTGCTACACCTAAACTATAAAAACAGAAGAGGGCTTCAGATCACAAGTGAGAAGGAGCTAAATCACATATTTAATATTTTTACACAATCTGTGTTGGACATTTTATTTTTTGTGTGACTATATGATAACAAAAGTGTTCAATCTGTTACTAAAAATAGTGACAATCCTGGTAACAATATGAGTCAGAATGAGGCAGACAGATTTGTTCTTTATACATCTATCAGCTGACAAATGTGAGCTCTGCTTTACTGACAGGGTGCTTATTTTTGATATGTATCTTCAAACCACATCTATAATGCATTTTTCATGTTCAGTGTAGCTAATGCTGGAGAGCTTCCTTTTGTTGACTGTGTTCCAACTCAAAATGAAACTGAGTCATGTTTCATATTAGACTCAAACAGTTAATATGAGGGGAAAATGGAGTTCGCAGAGCAATCTAAGACAACCATGCAAATGAGGCCACTGCTTCTTTATCTATGAGGGCCAAATTATCATGGTGAAACCTTGCTCTGATGTCAAAAGCATTTTGTGGGGTGGGGGGTTGGGGAGGGGGGGGGGGCGAGAGAGAGACAACCAGCCTACATATTTCAACACTGGCTTACAAAAGTGTGTATCACTGCCAAGGTTGAAACATCAAAAACAGTATCAGAAATTATTCTGCCATGTCTGCTTAAAACATGGATACGGTTTCTATCAAATTTCAAGTCCGCAAAGAGCTGTGTCCTTGTTTAAAGATCACAGTCATATTGATATTGTATTATCATTCAATACACTCACTTCAATGGGATCAAGTTACCAGACCAAAGCAAAACATGTTTCAGAACCCACAGGTTATGTCACATGGCAAAGATGATGTCATCCTTTTAACAGTCTCAGATTGAGTCAGCTAAAACAATGAGCACATTTCCTGTGTGGCGACGAAAAGAATTAGGGGACTTTTATTTTTAAGAGTGAGAAATACTTAATTTTTTCCTAAAACATTGCCCAAAAGTTTGAAACTTTTCAAGTAAGTTTAATTTAAGTGCCATGGTTTTGTTTGAATGTGTTTAGCTTGGTCCTTTGTATGTGTCATTTTGTTAATTGTGATTTTCAATGTTTTCATGTTTGTATGGTATGCTTCATACATAAAAAAATCTTAATCATAACTCATTAATTCATCATCCCCTGTGCACACATGGTAATCAATCATTTAATCAATCAATATGTGTTTAACTTTTAATCACAATTAAATGCAAGAGTCACTTTTTTGGGTTCATAAACAGAGTTTGACAAGTTTAGTGCCTACCAGTATGAATAATAATTTAAAATCTAAATAACAGAAAAGCTTGCATGTTTACAAAGCAAAGTTAAGGGCAGTCATTAAATGAATCAAGGCTGTAGGTATCACGCAGGTCATTAGTGACTATGACTGGACTGTCATGCCCTGAACGCTGCCTTACGGATACTGGCGTTAGATAAAAGTCGCAGGTAAACGCAAGCTGTTTCGAGGTCACCTGACCCGACACAGGGACGTGGCCTCAGGCATTAACTCCAGACAGGCTTGTCTCCCGTTTCACAGTGCCTCACAGTCACAGAAGCATCGTTGTGACAGAGAGGATCATCCGAGTCCGAGCCATCATGCTGTTGTCACGAAAGGACAGCCATGACTTCAACCACCTCTAAAGTTTGTCCTGTGTCATTACAAATGTCACACTCGTCAGAAATTCAGGTGTATTTTACTTAAATAAAGCATGCCCTCCCACTTCACAACAAAAGCGGAATGTCCACACTGCCATAAGATGCACATTACTTCAAGGTAGAGGACACTATTAGAAAATCAATTGACCAATACTTATTTGATCCAGCGCCATTTAACACTGCTGTAAGAAAGCATAGTGCAATACATTCTGGAACTGCACTGCAGTGCAATGCGGCTTTGTAATGCATATCCCATTAAATATTAAATATTCAGTCCAGATGTCAGCCTATATCCCCTTACTGCAGGTTAACAGCTGGGTTATTAAGCTGATCTCATGTCTTGGAGCCAGCTGGCCAATCCGGACACAGAGGATTGGAGCCTTAGTGGCGTGCAGAAGGAGGGGCCACATATGCTGAAGAATGCCCTGGGTCATGTGACCTCTCCCCTCTGGGAATAGGGTGAGGTCAGATTCGCTAATACACAGAAGACAAAAAGGCTCCCATCAATTATCAGGCTGGAAAAAAAATCCAGGGAATTCCAGCACATGTGTCTTCAATGGCCTCCCAACATCTCCAGTTGATGATGTCATGATGAAGATGAGGACATGTTTAAATGGGGCCTCCTTACATGTGGCTGGCTTGGTCAGCATTTCATCACTCTCTAGGATTTCTTTGTAAGAATGCTCTCATCTCAGAGTTTTTCTTCCGTTTTGTCTCATCCGTGTCTAACCTGGAACATTGGAAAGTAACAGAATTGCAAGTTATCACGTCATCAGCTCTTATCACAGCTACTTTGCGGTACTTTGAGACAGGAAGCTATTACTATTTTTTAAATCCCTGCCTGTAAATTGGAAGTATGGTGTTCTTACATTTTGAGGAAAGGGGTTATTACTCATTATAAAAGGACATTATGAGGTGGTGAGCAATGAGCCTGGATCAGTAAAATCTCACTTTCCCCCAGGCTATTTACACTGCTGCCTCAGACAGCACTGCTCTGAGGACAGCATGAAAGTATTCTGAGAAATGCAACTGTGCAGCCACAAGTGCACACAATATCACTGTGATTACACACCACACTGACGTCAGCCGATGGCAAGGCGCTATATGAGTCACCGGAGGCATTTAAGAGCCACCGTGGTCACACCTCACTGCCACTCACACAGCTGCCAAACCAAACTTTAGCTTAGCGTAGCAATTTGTTCACAGTGGCTGTGATTTCCATATTGCACCTCCACATTTCATTCCTATAGCGCTGGTTGCCTCAGGGTGGGAATGTGTACATATCACTGGATTTAAAAAAAACTCTGAAAGTCTATGGTGTTTTTCCACAGGGCCCTACACTATCCCCACAGTACTTTTCTCCCTGTCCAGCAGAGTTTGATTCCCTGACCATGGCCCACTGCCATTTGTACCCAGAAACCCAAGAACAGCCTTATAGGACCCCCCCACCATGGAATTCACCCGAGCTGTGCCACTCCAGCACAGAAAAGTGGCACAGGTGAATGAAGCGCAGCACACAGAGGGTTGGGGGCGGCAGGCGTAGCCATTCCCCAGGCAGAGCACCTAGAGCTCCTTACTGCAGAATACGGAGATTCCAGTTACCTCGGCAGCCCCATCCCACCAGAAGTCCACAACAGTGGTGGCCAGTGTTTCCTCGAGACCTTTTCTGAAAAAAGTCACCAGCAGAAGCAGGTTTTTTTGGGAGGCAGGCCCAGAATTTGTGACAGGGAGAGGACCTCTAACCACATGAGTGGGGTCAGGGCCTTCACACCTTTCCAGCGGCTTGAGGTCACCCGGCAGGTATTTCTGGAATGTTGCTATGTCAATGAACACCTATAAACCCAAAGGTGTTCCACATTTAGCACCCTTACCTCAAACCCTCAGAGAAGCCCAATGCATGATAATGCCCCTGTAGATCACTGTTAGGCACTTAGTATACGTTTGCATCATTTAACATTTGCATCAATGTTGTTTTTATGGATCATCACTGGGCACTATGTCTGCGCTGGGGTCTTTTAGGATAATGCTGCTTTTAATGATCATGATGAGGCAGCATGTGTATGTTAGTAAGATTTAAGTTTCTGTTGCTCCTATAGATCGTTGTTAGATGCTATGTGCACATTACAGATTTGTAAGTTAATGTTGGTCTTATAAACCAACGTTGGTTTCTCTGTGTACATTAGAGTGAGGTAAGGCAATATTTGCTTCTTGCTGATCATTTTAGGTGTCATGTTGCATGACATATGCAAATATTTGTCTCACTGATCATTGTTAGTTTTAATGTGTATTAGGTATGACTTCAAGTAATGTTAACCTCATAAATCATTGTTAGACACTGAGTGTACTTCAGCCTGACTTGATTTAGGGTAATGATTTTTTGTGGATGAATTACGGATATGTGTTTAAACTAAAAGCAGTTGCTGTTTCATGCTTAAATCTTAGCTTTTTCAGCTTGTTCAGTGTTGCTGCTATCCATGTACAAGTGCCATGTATATTATTCCATCTTTACAGAAAAGAGCATCGGCCAAAAATAGAAAGAAATCACCACTCATGGCCCCTGCCCCCTACACATCTGTGTGGATGATGTCATCACTGATGCACCCCAGTGGTCCATAGTGACCTTTGACCCCCCCCCAAGGAGCTAACAGCAGCAAGTAAAAACACAGCAGACAATGCAGAAAGCACCAGACACAGCAGCACCCAGAATAAGAGCTCCACAGAGAATGAAGGGGTCAGGCCCTGACTGCATTGGCTTTTGAGGTTGTGCTGGACACAGTGCGACCAACAAAATCTCTAACTCCAAAACTGCACTTTCTTTCAGATCAAGGCCCACCTCTGTACTTCCTCTCCACAAGATAATTACTGACATAACAAGCGAAGGATACTGTCATGACCCTAAAACAGTTTGAAACTAATCTTGCCTTCTCAGACCTTCATCGAATTATCTTGCTGTCATGCATTCAGCAAGAGGTGTAATGTTATGGAAATAAGCTGATTGCCCCTAGCAGAGACAGAGCAAGCAACCACAAGGTATGTAAATTTTTTCACCAGAGAGTATTAGGTAATTACACAACAGTCCTGTGTCCCTCATGCAGGGGCCTCTTATTTTGGCGGGGTGATGTCACCATCCCGCATGTAGTTTTTTTTCTCTGGCCCTCATCTAGAGGCACGTGAGGAGTCAGGGCTCTTGTTCTCCAGGTCGCAGACAGTTTTATGTAAACAGCAGGAAGTGTAAGGGACATGCTCAGCAAAGCACGATTACGCGACAGTGTAAACAGCGGTGAGGTTTTTATTAGCCGCCACCGCCACCACCATGGGCGCACCTGGCAGCAAGAGGTTCGAACCCGCAGCCAGCTACAGACCTTACCCTGGCATTCCCTCTGGACTCAAAGTGTCGCTTTTGACCAAGGCCTTGTCTTACAGGCCCTTGACTGTGGTAGAACCAGGTCCACCACTGTTCAGAGTCGAGCCTCACCCTTGCTGGGTTCCACTACATGTGCTGGTGACAGTATTGAGTGGTGGCTAGAAGTGGGATTTGTAACCAGAGGGTCATGGGGTTAAAGCCCAGGTCAACATTCTGGTCCTGTACTTCGGCAAGGTTTGTAACCTGAACCTCTATGCTAAATTTCCAGCCACACCAATGCATGATCTATATGATCAGTTTCGTTCATTGTAGATGAGGGTGCTTACAGAATGAGTCATGTGACTTTAGCATGGTAAAAGAGCCCCCTGGGGCTCTTCGGCGAGTTTGAGGCATATGAGCTTGAAGTAGAGGGGGCCAGGGCTGTACCGTTTAACTGTCAACTGTCCAGAGCCTGTTTTTGTTTGTTTTTGTGTGATTAACAAGCGTGTCATGTTAAATAAGGATCGCCCATCTGCAGCTAATTCCCTTTTCTGAACGGATCACATATAATGGCCTTACTTTTGTATGCTTCACAATCAGTCATTTTAATTACAATAAAGAGATCGGGTTATATTCGAGTTATATTTTTATTAGGCTCATAGACTTTCAATAAGTTAATGCAGCTTTAAACCTTTTAGTTCCAAAACTTTGCCTGAAATGCAAGGTTGTAGAAGTGGACACAGTGGAATCCACTTCAGATCGGTGACCCTAATTTAAATGATCTGTAGTTATCAGTCATGACAGTCCAAAGACCAAAGACCCCCCACCCGAATTCAAGAGCGAAAGCCTCTGGTTTCTCTTTTGTTTGATTGTGTTCTTGCTGACTTTCAGATCTGGGGTTACTTGTAGTTTTTTTGTGTTGCTTTTTATATTGACTATATATATTAGCAGTGAATTTGTGTGTGTGTGTGTGTGTACACGTAATACCACATACCGCATGAACAAAGTACAAACACCTGCATTTACACAATTCAAAAACCATGGCCTGTCAGGCTGTAATTCCCAGAGGGGAAGCTCGCCTCTTTGACATGGTTGTTAAGAGCAAAGCCGTCACTGCCGGCAGCTTTCAAACCTTCATCTGAGCGTTTGTTCTCAGAGGGCTTGCAGCTCTGCGTGCACCATCAGCTCTTGCTGTGTTAAACATTCATGCCCAAACCTCTGGGTCGCCCAGGCCATGATAAATGTTTAATGATATGAGCTGCCAGACAGCAGCCCAAGGGGTTTTTTAAGGTGAATGCCCTTCGCAATAGAAGTCCTTTCCCCAGGTTCGCTCAGACACTTGGACAAGGCTATGTGCCTCAGCAGCAGGCCGACGATTTAGTGAAGCCTCCGCACGTCTGGTGATGACACACAAAGGTACTGCGAAGACAGTTAGTGTCAGTAGAGTGAGCGGGGTTGTGACTCAAGGCCACCAGACAATCCTCGCACAGCACACTGGCATTTTTCACAGTGTCCACTCACACAGTGGGGAATTTACAGAGGCAGGTTCAATGACAAGCCATGCTCAATGGTTCAATGGCCGTGTCCCAAATGGTACTTGAACCAGCAATCTTCCTGTCTTTCTATACATGCCATACATAAGCATAAGCATCAGGGTTATCCAGATGGCTCTTTTCAGATGGCCAAAATATGGTTTAGTTAGCACTGGAGAGCGCACAGACAGCGGAAGGAGTGTGTGTGGGATCTGGGGGGCGTCTTCATAGCTTTTTTTCAGATGTCAGTTTGAATGTCAGTGAACATGAACGTCAGTGTTTCTTTGAATGTCAGTTTATCTGTGTCTCTGTGTGTGCGTGTGTGCATGTGTGTGTGTGCGTGCGTGCGTGTATGTGTGTGTGTGTGTGTGTGTGTGTGTGCGTGCATCTTCCCCAACGCCCCCACTCTTTCCAAGCAACGTTTTCCCCAGGACGCGATCACAAACCCCGAGTCTGATTTGCCTTGGTGTGCCAGTTTCCACAGTTATCTGGGGCACGCCCCTTCTGCTACTGACACAAACACATGAACAGCTATCACACATGCACTGTCTAGAGCAAACTTTGGTTTGAGAGCAGAGAAAAAGAGAACAGTGGCAAAGAGAGAGGAGGGGGAGGAAGATAAGGGGGGGGGGGGGGGGGGGGCTGGCCACTCACCCACTATACAGAGGGCCCTGCTCAACAGGAAGGAAAGAGAGAACAAGAGAGAAGAGGAGAGTGAAAGTACGAGCGACATCTAAAAATACCCTCGGCCTGCAGCCGTGCAGGAGGCATATTACTGCACCACGCTTATCACCACAGCTTCTCAACTGCGAAAAAGGAAGCCTAGACACAGCGGCGCGAGCTCGGGGCAGACAAAGCTGCCTCTGTCACGTCTCACATTCAAGAGAGCAGGGACGTACCGCGCCTGCTAATAAGCGTTCGACCGTCACAGGCCTTTTTAGGCCAAGTTGCATCTCAGTGCGTTTACACCTTAAGCAAATAGTCTCCACTGACCGCTGCCTCAAGGGATATTGGGGAGTAGTTGAGTGGAACCACTGACCACAGTTCAAATGGAAAGTAAGGCGTTTAAAAAAAAAACAAATGCTTACAGCAAACCCCAGAATGGAAACACATTCTTCATCAGTGTTCATTAGGTTGGCAGGTGCCCTCATCTACCCTCATCATCCACTCTTAACATGGCATCCATCTGCACCTGGCTAGTCTTCAAAGCAAGTCTGTTCAAAGTGCCTTGCTCTAAAATGCAACAGGCCCACTTGGGACTTTGGATCCATCAGGTGGCAAACCCAGTTCTTTATTCTCTGCATCGCCTGCCGCCAGACTTACTGGGAACTGCGACATTTCAGTTTGGCAGCTGTTTAGAGCTGAGAAGGTAACCACAGATGCCCGAAGTCTTTTCTGTCGTAAGGGCCACAGTACGCAGGGCCCGGGGCCGAGGGCCCGTCTCTGAGTCATTCCGCTAGTGCCTGCGGGGGTGGCTGGGTTGTGCAGACATTCACACCTCCTCCAACAACACCCCCCCCCCAAACCTCCAGCCCATTCACAGAGAGCAACGCGTCGCTTTCTGATTCGTGGAGCCAAAACCACCTGCAGCTGCACTGAGATTAACTTGGGGGGGGCTTGGGCTGACATAACTTTCTCCGAAAAGTCCCCATCGTCGCAGCGAGTCATATTGTCTGCTCTGTTGCTGTTGTGGGCGGTCGAGTGACATCACCGAAGGCACTCTGCTCCAGCAGTCGCAGAAGCTAAGTCACCCGGGCTGCGGTCTCCAAAGGTACAGCATGTTGCTGTTCATGTACTCAGTCACTTCCGCTTGGCAAGAGCTCACCCCAACATCACAAGCCCACACTGCTAAATGAAATATACTGTAAACCCTGGTTTTACCTGGCTAATAACATATGCATCCCGCCTAATAAATGTTATTATAATATTATAATATGTAGAAAATGTAGAAAATATTTAGAGATATTAAACGTGTTTTCATAAAGGATTGAAGAGCTTTTTTCATTGAGTCTGATGCTGTTCTGTGTCGTGGGAGAATCACAGCAGTGTGGCAGGGCAGTGAGGGTAAAGGGTACGGGACCTGAAGGTTTGTGGGTTTCAAATGAATCAGGGCCTCCATCACACCGCCCACCTTGTTGAAATGCCGCAAAAGCATGCTAGTGAGATCCCACAAGCTGCGCTAGACTACACTGGGCTGCACTAAGCCATGTATAGTGCTTTTTGTTTGATAGCATGATACACAAAGGATCCAAGGTCAACCCGATATAGTATGAACACACAGCTGACTCCCCCCCCTGCCCTCAGAGCTAACCCCATCCCTCACCATCTAAGCCAGGTGTATATGGAATATAGTTTGTAACATATTGACGCTACCCCTCTGTCATTGCTCCTGAGGTGCACTCAAACCCCTCCTAACAAGAACTTCACATTCACAGGTGCCACGAGGGCAGGGTAAATCTCTGTGGCAGCTGTTGTGGGTGGCATGTTAGCCTCCATTAAAGCAGCAGCCTGACAAATAGGGGAAGGATACATCCACTCAGGCTGTCATCATAGAGGGTCTGGTAGCTCTGACCTACAGGATAGCAACATGTGTGAAGGTGCGAAGGGCATGTGATATGTGCTGACAGCTTGCAGTGGATTTAACGGAGCCTACTCTCTCTTGCTGGAATACACAGAGAGTGGGTCTGTAAAGAAGAAAAAGAAGGGGAAGCATTTGTTTGGACATGCTAAATATTCAGAAGTCCGTCTGTTTGGGCCACCGAGGTGATAAGCCCATAAGTATGTTTACCTAAACTTTTTACCCGGTATTTATTTTCCCAGGGTACATCCTTTTTTTCCCAGGATACAATTCCTTTTTCCCCAGGATACAACTCCTTTTCCCCAGGATACATCCAAATAGTTTTGAGCAAATCAATGACAATGGCAAACAATCTAAATTTTTTTTTCCTTTAAGTCAGACTTTTCTGGATGAATGAAGATGTTTTGTTTAAAAGAATGAATCCAGCCTGTGGGAAAAGTATTTCTCATATCCAGTAGAGGGCGCCGGTTCAATGATGTCACCCTTCAGTTGATCTGACAGAACTCAATTTCTCAATTGATCCCGATGACTCACAGTGTAAATCACAGTGTCAACTGTGGTGAAAACCACAGTTACAGTCATTAATTTGCTTAAGACATTCAGACAGGGCCATTACCCATAATCCATCTCTTCATGCTGAGTTCCAATCAGAGAAGCAGTTCAGTTGCCACTGGTTTGAGGTTTTGAAGGCATTTTCTTTTAGTAGTGTAGGTCTGTTAGGAGCAGAAGACTTATAGGCTCTATTAATTATTTCTAATATCTGATAATCTCTGCTCTCTGAAACAGTTGATGTACAAGCATACGCCCAGGGCTACAGTCTGTGGAGGTCATTACCCATAATCCATCTCTGAACACTGAGCGCTAAGCAGTGAGAGAGAATAGAAGCAGCAAGCAACGGCGTGCAAAGAGGATGCAGCTGTAGCTGGGATTCGTATCCAGTGCATACTCAATTAACCCAGATATGTTCCCTTTCCTCTTTTCCTCTCAGTCCTGTCTGGGGCCTTTAAATTCAGTCCAAAACCTAAATTGAAAACTTAAAGTGACTAACCACAATGTTTGAACGTGCACAAGCAGAAATTGCAATTTTTTATTATAATTTCAAGAGTGTCTTCACTAATGCAGTTCTGTTTGAGTTTGAGTGGTCTCTTTAGTCGCAGAACACAGAGACCAGATGGTGGGATTGCGACTGAAATCCAGCAAAAAGGGATTTTAGTTAAGAACGATGAACTGGTAGACTGTATTGTTCGGTGGAAGAAAAGCATATCTTGCTCAAGTGCTGCCGACAGCTAGTCTAACTCTTGAGGCAGAATATTGCAAATATTGTTTTCAGTAAAGAGCACTTAAAAAGCAGACTGTGTTTTAGAAAAAATTTAAAAGCACTTGAATCCATTATACTTCCCATGGTTACTCCAGCCCTAGATGTAGAGGATTGCCTGTCGTCTGCTGCCCTTGCATCTCTTACCCACAACCACAGCTTTAGATCACTGAAAGACAGCGTGTGCTTGTGCTTAAGCACCTGTCGTGAACTCCTGCCCCTGTCAGCTCATTGGTCAGTGGGGAGAACCCACCTGCTGACACCATCCAGACTGTAACTCCTTAGGCAAGTAGTTTTTGGGCAGCAGTTATCATGGATCTTGGATCTCAAAACAGGCCTGCTCCCTCCATGACCTGCATTGCATACATGCCTCCGAACTGCCTCCCCCTCCCCAAGTTAAACAAGAACCAATTCCTCTTCCAAAGACCAACCCCCTCCCCCAAAGTTTGCATAATGTCAAACAACACGAGCACAGTTATCAGCAAAGTAAAACCACAGATGTTCTATAAACTCCCCAGATATTCAGCTCTCTGCATCCTCCATCCTTTGTGCTTCTTTTCGTTCCAGTTGGCATCAGGGGACTTCAGTGTTGCCTGCACTGTTGTACTGACTATGGATGTAGTGAATATTCACTGTGAGAAAATATATTAGAGAGCTTTTTATTTTCAATAATAGAAAGGAAAAATGTTCAATGTTTCAACATACTGGTCAGTTAGTGACATATCTGTTGTAACACAGCAGGTTGGATATGAAGTAGCACAGTGAGAAGGGTAACTCATTCCAAAATACCAATGCTGACAGTTTAGATGGCTTAGAACAGGAGTAGCAATGTTTGCTCCATGTGAATTTAACTGACGATGGTTCACTGAACAACAGCTTCCTGTGTTTTGTTTTCGGTTTTACGTGGAGATTGTGTTTGTCGAGAGGTCATACCTTCAACAGTCCTAGAGGGATTAATAACATTCACAGTAAGCTACAGACTTGATTGGACGCCACACACGGTCTCCCCTGAACTTGTCAAAAATGCAAAACAGACAAAAATGAGACTGGGTGGAAGCTGACCACTCATAATACTGAGGTAGAAAGTTCTCCCACAAGGTCATGGGCCACAATTTTGATGGCGCGGGTTTCAAAATTATTTTCTAGTGCAGGAATCACTCACAGGAAGGGCCATAACACTGTTGTTACACTGTATTGTTGTCTACTGTGGTTTTGCATTAACGCTGAATCGCTGCTTGACCAATGAGTGATTCGGGTCTCTAACTCCAGTGCGCGCAGTCTACTCAGGAAGTTGTGCGCATCGCAGTGTCTGCACAGCAAACACACATAGGCGCAGGGCTGTATCGCCACCAGCTGGCTGCTCTTTTCAATGTGATCTCTGCTGTGGTGTAACGCTTGCTAAGAGGGGTTAACAAGGTTAGCGCTAGGGCTCATCTGCTCCTGCATCATTTCTAATACTGAATAACAGCACATTACTGGAGGAGACCAGCGGCCCTGTTATGGACCATGGAAAATGTACCGGTTATACCCTGCTGAGCCAATTACCAAGAGAGCTTTGCTGGAAAAAAAAGATAGATATCAGCCTCCATTTCAAAAGTAATTGCTAATTGAAGACTTCTTTCCAGGGAAGCTATTAAACGGCTCTTTCACAGTGCAGCACCGACACAAGCAATGTTCTTTTTTGCACTGGCCCAAATTCGGTGCATTCTAGGGCCAACTCAGGTTGTGGGGATTTGCAGAGATGCGATTCTTCAAAATCGGAGCCCGTACAGCAGTCCAGAGATAAAGGCAGAAGCGGCCTCATCTTTCTCTCCACACAAACAGGTTAGCGGCACAGCGTCAAGGAATGTTCAATTTTGCAGAACTGCACCAGATAGTACCTTAACCATCCCCTGGGAAAAATAAAACGCAGCTGGCATTTTCTGTCGGGAAAGATTCTGTACCTGAACCAGCTGACTGATCCACAAGTTTGACGTCGTAGTCCCTACTGTTTGTGAAACCCGAACAGTAGGAGCCCATAAACTATTTCGCGTTTTGTTCCTCTGTCACAAAGGAGAACCATACTCAACGCTTTTCTGTAGTGTAAGGCATTTCAGTTGAACTTCCTAGCATGTGTCAAGCACCACGCTCATTCAGGAGGTTAAAAGACAGGTGCATCTGGGAGTAATTTCTGAAATATTAAAACAGCACCCACAAAATCACTTTTTCACAAAGTGATATGACAAACTAATTTTGGCCATAAACCAAAACATCACATTTATATAATTGTAATGCAGAGTGAACTAAGATGTCGGTAGCCTTAAAGTCTGTTTCACTGTTACATAGAGCTTTGCTGAAATTAGTGAGGCCCAGCAAGCCTCAGACCTGTGGTAGAGCAGATATATGACCTAGGTTGGTTCATTTTACAAACAATCCACACAATAAGATTGTTGGATAACTTTATACATGCGTTCAGGTTAAAGACATCACAATAGGTACAGGGAAAGGCTGAATGACACCTGTATGCTATTACCTTTGGGATCAAATCATTCGGGGACAGCTTTGTTTTGTTTTTTTCTTTTTATACGTCACCTATGCATGCTGCTTGGTTTTAACAGGAGCAAGTGTGACAGAGTTAAAAACGCATTCTTGGTTTTAGTGAATTTCACCAAAATTTAAATTTCAGTTCAGTGTAAATAAGTTTTAGAGACCTCTACTGGTTAAATATGGCAACTGCCTCTGTGTAGTATTAGTACTGTGTGGTTTTCTACCTCAGACGGCATTATACGAGGTAGGTGCAAGTGGTAGGTGACGCAAGCCTGAGCTTCGTTCACAATTTTCCTAAAACGTGTAAAGCAACGTCATATGTAGTTGAAATAATATATTGTTATAGCTATGCATACTCTTGAGCAATGCTAAGTACAATGTAGAGTATTTTCCATGCATTCATGATATGAAATTTTAGCTATCCACCGTTGTCTAGCTAGCAGCCGTATGTGAAACGAATGTGATGATAGTTATGCGTAATAACGATATGAACCGGAAAATTGAAATCATTTTATTTTATTTCTGTTGTGATCTGCTCAGATTGCCAGTTCCCCAACTTTATTCTGACGACATATTGTGTTGTATGTATGCCTTGTTGTCAGGTATGTTAATGTATTTCATACAATTTTATGATGTTATCTAAACCTAGCTAACGTTAGCCTGCTAAGCCACGTGTCGTGCGTAGCAAAACTAGATTCTAGAATCTAAAATCGTGTTCCATAATCCCTTTTAGAATGTGTTTAAGACTCGAACATAGTTCTTGTTAAATGTTTATGTAATAGTTTACACGTATGTGCATTTCCCTATATTACGAATGTATGTAGAAATTGCCAGCTGCCTAACTTTATGGGCAGACGCCATTATACGACCTGCAAGAGATTGCCAGTTGCCTGACTTTGTGCTGACTACATACTGTTGTGTGTATGTCTTGTTGTCAGCCCGTCATAATAAAAGGGAACTGCAGAACTTCGCGTGTCCCTGGTCCTTCCTGCTGATCAAATGAGCGCGAGTTCACTGGCTCGGTGACTACTGTTACACAAGTAAATTAGCAACCTGAATATGTGCCAGAAGGCTTCACAGAACTGTGAAATTTGGTTACAAGTTGAGTTTACTAACCACAAGGTCACATTGCCTAACAAATGATCCAGTTAAACGCTTTTGTGCCCACAGGTGTTGATTGCCCAATAAAACCCATCAGCAGTACTATTAATATTATTAACTTTGCATTTGACCTCATGTAGGGCCAAGTTACAGTGATTAGATTATCACCATTTACATATCTTATATCTACTAAAGCAATTCAGATGATGTGCCTTGCTTGTGGATGCTAAAGCAGTATCCTCCCATGGAATCAAACCGGCATGTTTATATGGCAAAATATGCTGCTATAGAGTACCGAGGTGACTACATCACACTGTGAAATTCCCCATTCATTTTAGTCATGGACATTTTTTAAACACACTTTTAAAGTACTTGTAGTGATTTATGGCTCACCATCGATTTCCGGATTATATATTATGATCCCAACTTGCGACTTATATTGTTTATTTTAATTGTTTGGGCAATTGTTATGCAATTAAATTTTTTATCTTGTATGCTACTACAACCACAAGCTAAAAACTACACATCCCATGAAACCACAGAGCTTTCTCATTCCCGCTCTCCGGCCTTGCTAACTAGAGTGTGGCTAATCATCGCTATCAGCTATCGCTATAGCAGCTAACTTGCAAGCTCGTCTTTAGCAGTCATCACTATCACCAATAGCAAACTCATCGTTACCAGCAATGGTGTCACTTAGCCATATTCTCCTCTTCTTTAAGGATGAAACCCGAAATTTTCAGTGAGGCAAAAACTATTGTAAATCAGGGCAGGTGGAGGAAGTCAGTTGTTCTGAGGGCCATATCGCCGGTTTGGTCAGGGCGAGCATGAGGGTTAAGACCTACAGAGTGTCAGTGAGTGTAGGCCAGTGTAACGTTAGGTAGCATAGCTAATCAGCTAGCTAGCTAGCAAGCAAAGTCAGGTTACCACATCATCACCCATCAAGCTTGCTAAGTGGACTGATTGTTAGCCCACGATTTTGAATTATGAAAAATGCCTGAAGCCTTTCAGACATATCTACAGAGTCAGGAACACCTTGATGTTTAAGCAAAAAGATCATGCTTACACGTGTAGATTTGGGCACTCGACTTGAGTGAAAATGCACATTCAGTTAGCTACATTTGATAGACATCTCTCTCATGGTGTGCTTACAGAGATAACCTTCATGGTTTTCATGATGTGAAAACTATCATGCTAGCTAACTACCAACTGTCGTTGTCTTTGCTACTGTCTCTTCCACTAGCAAACCTAGCCGGGTTTAGAGCCAACGGTTTTCTAAACCGAAGATCCCAGAATGCCTGGATGAGATGGTGGTATCTGAGTTGTCAGGATGTTCCCCCCACATTGCTGTATTGGATATGTCATTCTAAAAGTGGACTACAAAACAAACTACAAGTCTTAAATGAACATTTTCGGAAAATACCGAAATTGAGTAAAGATGGATAGTGTGCGAAGCCCATTGTAATTTTCCATAGGGAATTTACTTCCGACACCAGTGAAGAACCAGTGATGACGTACCCACCTCGGTACTCTATACCAGTGTTTCTCAACCCTCTCCTGGAGGACCCCCTGCCCTGCATGTTTTAGATCTCTCCCTGCTCCGACACAGCTGATTCAAATGATCAGTTTGTTATTAAGCAGCTTCAGGAGTTCATAACGAGTTGATAATTTGAATCAGCTGTGTTGGAGTAGGGAGAGATCTAAAACATGCAGGGCAGGGGGTCCTCCAGGAGAGGGTTGAGAAACACTGCTCTATACTATAGTCTATACTTTTGAACCGCTCTTGGAAAGGAACGGAGCCATAAGATCCGGCTCTCTTCAAAGAGCTGTTATTCCCATCAGTGGGTCATAACTGTTGCACATGTGGCCAAGTTCGGATTCATTTCAGGAGCTGGGAATTTCCTGAATTAAGCTGTTCGGTGTGAAGATATATTTGGACTCATCAAATTTTTTTGATATTTTGAAAAAGTTTTAAGATTTAAGACTTTTAGTTCGTTTTGTAGTGTACTTTTCGAATGACATATCATCTCATCAGGGCATTCTGGGATCTTCAGTTTAGAAAACCGCTCTAGCCAGAGCCATGTAGAGAAAGAGCCGCGTCAACGGAAGTTCTAAATGCTTGATTGTCACATGATTACGTAGTCTGCAGATAGTTCCAAGAAGTTCCTAGTGGGCAATTTGAATGCATAAATACAGAGAGACAGAACTGCAATTTTTGGTAATTAGTGGTCAATAAATGCATTGATTTACAATATTTATATAGCACTCTGACATGTGTATGTAGTTACATCAATGTTTTTTAAGAAGTAAAATTTGGCAGTATTTTAGGATTAGTGTGAACAGCTACCATTACCTGCCTTGAGGACATATTTTAGGATATTTTATTGCTTTTAATTCTTTTTTTATGTTCTTCTCCATATCCTAATGTTTATTGATATATTTAGAGGGAGGGGAAGGGAAGGAATGTTTCAAAATTCAGATTCAGATAAGAGGCTCCACGATCCTCCTTGGCTGTAAAAAAAAATGATCCATTGGAGAGAATAGAGATGATGCGACTTTCTCTCTATATGGTTCTGACTCTAGCTAACAAGGCTGGAGAGCGGGAATGAGAGAGCTCCGTGGTTTCATGAGATGCGTAGTTTTTAGCCCGTGGTTGTACTAGCATATAAGCTAAAAAATTTAATTACGTAAAAGTTAGCTCGAAACAATTAAACAATATAAGTCGCAAGCTGGGATCACAATATCAATGGTAAGCCATAAATCACTAGAAGTACTTTAAAAGTGCGTTTTAAAAAATGTCTAACTAAAATGAACGGGGAATTTCACTGACGACACCAGTGTCACTTGGCCACCTCGGTACTCTATGATATTGAATGTATGACATCATAAAAATGGCGTCCCAATCTGTTCACATCTCTTCTGAATAAAATTATTTGCATTGCCAGGGCCTCTCCATTCCACGCCCATCTCCTTACGTGGGTGGATTTGGCATGGCAGGGGCCATGGAGGTGCCCCTGCCTTCACCCCCGGGGAGGGAGTGCTTCCCCTTCAAGCGGGCGGGGTGTTTATAAACTGCAAGCAGCATCGGTTTTTGGTGCAGGTGGACACAGAGAGCCAGTTGTCCTGGAGACGGCACATGCCGCTCACCCATACAACCCATGCAAAACCTGAAGCCCGGCCCGCTGATGAATCGGGGCAACACCCAACACCCAACACCCCCTACACCCATATGCTCCCATCACACCCTCTCCCGCCCCTCTCCTGCTAACCACTCCCACTCTATGATCTCTGCTGACCTGTCTTGATAATGGCAAAACAAGCCACTCATCTGAACACAAACAAACCAAAAAAGGAACTGATTCACAGACTTGACCAGGACCAACTCAAGTGGCACTGTGAGCTTCACGGACAAGTCCGGGAGCAAGGGCCAGTTGTCTCTCCAAACTCTACCCGGATCTGTGACTACCTGCTTGAATCAATGAATTTCCTTATGTGACTCCTGCCTACCCTTCAAAAAAGGTGAATGAAAGAGTCAAGCAGTAGTCATCAATGTGAAATAAAATCACTGGCCATCTTCCGAGGAAATCGATGGTAAGCCATAAATCACTAGAAGTACTGTAAAAGTGCATTTTAACAATTTTCTATGACTAAAATGAATGGAGAATTTCACTTCTGACACCAGTGTGACATAGCCACCTCGGTACTCTATTCCGAACGAACTTGTAGCCATCTACGTCAGAGCGTCCACTTCTTTGACAGCGTTGTTGGCAGGGCAGCCAGAGCGATTTTGACGCTCTCGCTGCTCCCGGTGTGAACGTACGGTAAGACACCGGAGAGTTCTGTCTCTGAGGAAAACATCTCTGGTAGCCTAAGTCACCTCTCCCTCCCACCTCACACACAGTACTCGTACATTTGGATTACGGTTGTAGGCTAGATTTTTGTGTTCAATTTGCTGGCTACTTTTCAGGTTAAAGTAGGAGGTTGCTGTTTCTATTCAATATCCTATAAAGCAACCCGAAGTAGTAGGTATAGTGTAGCCACCAGTCCACTCTAGAACTAACGGAATGATTTCATTCCGAATGAAAAAATGTGTGCATGTACACGTAGCTAGTGTTCAGAAAGTAATCCAAAGTATTTAGATTACGTTAGTTACCTCGCGTAATCTAACATAATACGTTACAAATTACATTTAGGGCAAGTATTCTGTAATCTGTAGTGGAATATATATTAAAAGTAACCCTCCCAACCCTGGTTATGGATATTATGTGATTTAGTAACATTGTGATATGTGGTAGAGTATGTACTTTAATGACTTTCCATACTTTCTAGGCTGTCTTCATGTCAAATTAGCATGAGTTGTGGTGATGCTTGTGGTGACACTTGAATGGCATTGTGCATGCACTTGGTCTGGGAGTGTTAACCTGGTCTGTCACTGTTTCTTATATTTGGATGGATACACTTCTCTTTCCTTATGCTGGAAGTCGCTGTGGATGAGCATCCATGTAATGTAGCGTAATGTAATGTGTTGATGGCAGAAAATTGATTAAGGCGCAGAATACTGTAACTTCCTTATCGGCTTTGTCCATTTGACAATAAAATGACAGGACAAACGCAGGGCAACGCTGAATATATCCACTGAAAGAGTCACCACTGAGGCACCTGTGATGTTTGTGTATTGCCTCTAATACAGAAGAGCATGCATTGAAACTCTTTATCTGACCTGTAAACTCAAACCCATTTTATAATATCAACTGACCTGTTATCTGTTCCTGCCTGGTGTACATTTCACTGGCAAATGTGCAAAACCACAAAGTAGCCCAGAACTAGGCTGTTAAATATCGAGTGGCTGGACATTTTACCACATTGCTGTGTTACAGCCTGGAACCTTGATAAATTTAAATTCTACCATTTTAATGTGCTGAAAATGGAGGCTAAAAAAATAAGTGAATTACAAAGAAAACTTCTAAAAATCTTCATTGGATAAGTATTCAACCCCCTAGCATATGCTCTAGTCCAGCCATTTTCCTCCAGGATTCACACAATTTGTTGGATGGTATCTGCCTGTGTGTAACTGAAGAGGTTAACAGTTTATATTGAACACAACTGTCTTTGTAAGGTTAAGTGCACCAGTCTGTGTGAGGTCCCACCATTGGGCATTCAGTACAAGGAAACAGTTAGTTAAAGGGGCTCTTCCTGAAACTAAGGGAAAGAGCTGTGGATAGATAGATAGAGGTCAGGGGAGGGAGATTTCCAAAGCTTCGCATATCCTCCAAAGCACTATGAAATCAATTATCAAAACATGGAACTGCCCAGAATCTTTGTCAACCAGGTTGTCATCTAGAACTGAGCAGCTGGGAAAGAGGCTTGATCAGAGAAGCATCCAATAGACCAAGGACAACACAGAAAGATCTACTTTGTTTCCTGACTGAGATGGTAGAAACTGTGAATGACGCAACTCCACAGAGTTGGGCTGTATGGCAGGGCTGTGAGGAGGAAGCCATACCTGAAAAAATGTCAGTCGTGTTTGGAGTATGCAAAAAGACATGTATGACCCTCTCATTTTATATAAAAACAACTTTGTGGTCTGATGAAAGCAGAGACAGAGATTTCTTTTTCAACAGGACAATGATCTCCAAAGCAGAGCCAAATCAAAACTACAGTCACTTAAAAACAGCAAAGTGAATGTCCTAAAGTGGTCAAGTCAAAGTCCAGACTTAAACCCAATAGAAAATCTGTGGCAGGAGGTTTCAAGAAGATTGCTGGCCCCAAGTAACATGCAACAATTAGAGCAGTTTTGCATGGAAGAGTGGGTAAAAATTAAACCTGTAAAATGTGAAAAACTTGTGAAAACCTACCACAAAAGAGGCTTTAACTGCTGCAAAGGGGAAGCAACTAAATGCAAAATACAACTAGTACTACTTCTAAAGTACTAAATGCAAAATAACTCGTTGGCTGAATACATGCTGGATTTTGCTGTTCTATTTTCATAGAAAACCTTATCAATAAAATTGATTTTCCTCCATTAGTGTTTAGCATATTTTGTTTATTGTAGGGGGAAAATCCATTGAAATGCATTAAACTTTTGGGTTGTAACAGAACAAAATGTGATAAAACTCCAAGGGGGTGGATACTTTCTCTAGCCACTGTATGTGACATCAGTCATAAACAGCTTCACATCCCATAGAAGCATGTTCGGTTGTTACAATTATATGCTCTGCTGGCGCCTGATTGGCTTTTGTAGAAGGGCCCCCCCCCCCCCCCCCAATTAAGGTGCTGATCAGAAGCAGGTGTGTACCTGACAGCTTTATAAAAGGAGGGGAAAGGAGGAGTTTGCCCTACAGTCAGTACTCCTTTTTTATGAACTTTTCTTTTGAGTTCGAACCAGACGCGTTAGATTTTGTTTAGGTCTGTCATTTGAGATGTCTGGGTGAAAACATTCTTTCTGTGCTCTGTTCCAACATTTCTTTGTACATTTGGCTGAATGCTTTGGATTGTTTGCCACGCTGAAAAGTCCACTTTTGGCCAAGCTTCAGCTTTTGGTCAACTGAACAAAGTGGTTGGTCGTGTGTTTTGTTACATGTCGGAGTTCATGACTACATGTATCTTAACAAGGGCCCCGGGACCCATTGGTAAAAAACAATCCAAAATTGGGTGTGGTAACCATCTTTTTGTGTCAATCACAGCACTGATTTTTGTGTCATCTGATGTGAGCCCTGCTTCTACTTGTCATTTGTGATTTTGTCACATGCGGTTTGTCAAATTCAAGGTGCCTCTTTGTGTGGTTTTTGTGCTTCCTGGAAACTCAGCTCATGGGGAAATGAGGTCCTGGTGTGGAGTGTGGAGTGCCCCTTGACGTTTTCCCTGGGTGCAGTTCTGCCAGTTCTCCAAAAGCAATAATATAACAATAACACTAAAGACATCCTGCAGAGAGCTGTGATAGCCCCTTTAGGTATGACAGTCTTTGATTGGGTATGCGTTTCTGTGCCGTTTGCACATGTGAAAGATATGTTTGACCAGCATGTCCAGATTACAGTACACCACTTTCACAATGCGGGTTTGCACCCCTGTGCAGTGGGCCATCATGACTTAGCAGGTCAGACTCACTGCGGCAGTCTTTCCCTCTGTCCAAGTTATTAAGGACATATTTAAATTCATGCCTGAAAGGCTGCCATAAATTTCAAATACAGTCATCATCAATTTTTTATTCTGATCCCCACTTTAATGCTGACTTTTTTTCCACAGTGCGCACTGAAAAAGCATGCGTGTGCTCAAATTCATGTTTCAGAATCCTCAAAAATATGCAAAATGTATGACCCATATGAAAAATGTGACGTGGCACCATGACTGACGAGTTCATGCATTTATTAGCTTTTAGACATGGAACAGGCCATTTTTTGTTGACCCCATGACCAGTCAACAGAGGAAGAGTACGTAAGAGCGGACTTCTTTTGCATCTTTAAACACGTAGCACACCAATATGCCAGTACGCATACATGAGCTGCTACTAATGTTATCAACATGTCCATCTCGGCTCGGCAAGGCAACGTGATTATCTTTGACCAGGTTTTGCATGTTCTTGGTTCAGATATTTGAATCTCACCTGTTAAAATAACATATGTCTCATTCATCGCATATGCAGACCGCACTGGGAGATTCCAGACTGCAGAACTTTGTGGAACTTCACAAAATAAAGATTTGTACAGGACTGTTGTGTTTTTGAGATTAAGGTCCTTTCTGCTACTCAGTAACCCAAAACAAAAAAAGAAAATACTGTTCTACTATTGTCCCCTTTACAGTAATATTCCTGTTTTGCAATACACTGTTACAGTACAGTACTTTCAGTGATTTGTTTATTAGCTAATAAAAATAAAATCAAAAATAAAACTGAGATACATGTCAAAGCCTAATTTTCAAAAGTTGTTGCCAGATGGGCTGGGAGAACTGTATCTTAACAACAGTGTGGAATGTTAACCTGTCCCCAAACAAACAATGTTTTTTTTTCTTTGGTCACTTGTTAGTTGTATTTTTAAATTATTAATTAAAACAATTTTGTAATTGTTTTTGTGAAATGTATTAATGAGATCCCTATCATCGGTTTAAATTTAGCAATAACAGATTTGTATTCCATTGGCTGACAAGACAGCTGACAAGTTTTACAGGTTGTGTTACTATTAATTATTATAAATAACTGTGATTCATTACAAGTGATTAGTACTAGTGTTAGTATTGGCATTAGCATTGGTATTGATATTAGTATCAGCATTAGCATCAGCATTAATTTGTTGTCGTACTAGTACAGTATATAGCAGTGGCAGCATGGCTAGATGTACACTTATGACCTATAGACCGTGTACAATGCATTTGCATATGGTAAAGCTAAAAGGGCCATTTCCATATACGTCAGGCTTTTGGTGGAACATACATCTGTTCTTACAACTATTTTCCTTGTCCTCGGTATGGCCAAGGAACAATTTTACTGTGTCTGGCAAAGGTGGGTTTTTTGTTATGTGATATAGGAGGAAGTAGTCAATGGTGGGCACAAACTCCCTTCTGGTAGGTATCATTTTTCAAACTGCGGTCCAAAAAAAACAGAATAAACAGAGAACGTGTCCAGGCCAAACGGAAACACAGATGACGGGAAAAGGAGGAGGTCGACATGTTTGTGTTTGTGACAGAGAGCTCCATCCAGAGCTAACTGCACTCCAAGATAACAAGGAAATGCAGTTGGTTTTATAATCTGGCCCCTACTCAACTAAGACTGCAGAGCTATAACTTAATATAGACAATGAAGGCAAGCCAGCAGTATGCATAGTTTTTTTTTGCCACAGTGGAAAAGGACATGTTAGGGAATCAGGGGTATGTTATTTACTGAAAATTATCGGCCCTCATATTTCAAATGTGTCCACATATGCTGTGTAATGTAATCGAGTATTTTGTGAAGTTTTATATACTTTCAGTCAAACTCCTCTGCAAACTCCTGTTCTCCGTTTTCCCCTTCTCTCCTTCTCAGAATATCGTCTGTTGAACAGAACCAGATTCAATGCAGCCATCGTGAAGGCAACTTCACTAAATGCCATGAGAGCAAATAAACTTCTTACTGAGTGCCAGTCCGAGCAGCTATTCTAACAGCACTTCTCCTATGTTTACTTATAAGCTTCTTGTTTATTGTATCTGGCAGATACTGCAATCAGTGATATTTATCCTGTGGCAGCCTCCCACATTAATACGTTTAGTGTTGAAGTTGAGGTTAAAGCGTTAACATAAGCCAGAAAAGGACTCTGTCATCCATTTAACTGGTCCAGATAAGTTAGGAGCCAACAATGTTGAGTGATTTACCAAGAGAGGACATTCTTTCCCCCAATGGTGGAATGAACTTCAGCACTTCTTCCATTCTGCTGAGTCCCTCTGTGATGGAGTGCCGTCACTACAGTTGAGTATGCACTCTGACCAACAAGCCTGGCTCTTTGGCGTCACAGTCAAAGTCACATGTTTGATACCCTGTGGACCCAAGTTCAAGGCCGGGTGGGGTGACTGCTCTCGCCCTTCGCTACAAATGGTGTCAGAAGTAGGATGGCTTGCCGCGGGGCCATCAGAGGCATGCCCATTGTGTGAGCCATACGAGGGACCCCCAGGTTCGGTTGACCCCGGTGTGTGATGGACCCCCTACTTATGAGGAAGAATGAAACTGCGAGGCTCCCATATAACTAGGCTGGTAAAAGCATTTCTTTCCGGCACAGGCTGAGTCCTGTGGCCAAGGGTTCAAAATTGGAGTCAGCATTTGCCAACTCTGATCAAGATTCCACATCGGCATGATTGAGCCTTCTGCCACCGACAGGGGTGGGTGGGTCCATCTGGGTCCCCTCGCCATTACACTTTCAGCACCCTGGGACTCATGTCAGGTCCAAGGACACAAGGAGGATGTTTCTACATTAACACAGCTTGTAAGCCTTTTTGAAATTCTATGCTCTGGTGCATAGTTTTTTGCGTATTTTAAAACAAGGGGGATTATTCCTGCACTGCAACCTTTGAATCCCTGTTTGAAGACCTTCATACTCTTGATGACACCCAAGCCTTCTTCCAGTTTAGTTGTCAGTTCAGTGCTTGTCTTCATTCTAATTATTAAGGATATTTTCTAGCATTGCTCATGCTTTTTACATCATTGTGGGTCTTCTGGTCCTTAGTTTGTCAGTTATATGTGATGTTTTTCTGTACTTTTGATTTGGGAGTAATGGTAGTAATTGGTAGTAATGGGAGATATTTTCTCTTTGCATTTTTCTGTCTTTATCCAGTGACTTGACCCTTGCATTGTATTTACCCACATAAAAGAAGATACCTGCTTCTTTAAAACAAAGGGTCTTTTGAAAAGGTGAACTATTATTCAGACAACTCTTTCAAACTATTTTTTTTGTTTGTTTTTATGTGAGCTATTACATTGTTTTATTTGCGAAACATACCTCCCACTTTAATGGTTACAAATTACTGCCTACAAAATGCATCTTTCTCACTTTGAAAAGCTCATTTCTAGCTTTTCCACAAGAACAGACACAAGCTGAAGAACTTATGCGCAAACACCTACAAGTACACCAATCACTCAGAGCTCTTTTACATATGTAATTGTCAAAGTTTAGATTAGATGTTGAAGAAATGTTTCAGAGCCCCACTCTTGAGTCTAATAACCCAACAGACCCTGAACCAGAGTAACAGAATGTTAAAGGGTTTATTGGTCCTAGGTACTAGGTAGAATGACGCACCGATGAAGCATTCTGGCTCATATACGAGGTGTTCTGAGACCTTCCGTCACATCTATGGACCAATACCTCAGGACCCTTTAAGCATCCACAGCAAACACTTCTCACGTCAATACCTGGTACTGTGGTACAGAAAATGTTCCATTTTTGCCCGATTTGCCAGATTTTTAAAATGCAGCCACTGTTAGACTGATTTTGACCTGTATGTTGGATATGTCATCCTTGCAGCTGAGCCCTCGGAGATTGAGCAGGGCTAGTAAGTGAGACTGGTGGTTCTGCCAGTCACCTAACTAAGAAAGATGGGGAAGAAGGACTGCTCCATCCAGAGCTTAAGTCTGTTCATATGATCACCCAGTAACAAGAAAATAACAGTGTCATTCAGATTTACAAAACCACAACAACTAAAACTACATCTCAAAAAGATGCCAAAATTAATGATCGCCGGTCATTACCAGCTCAGGGTAATGTTAGATTAGCCATCTAGCAGCTGTTGGGTTCCTCCCACAGGTACAAAAATGGAATTTGTACATAGTTTGAAGGAGAAATGTTTCCAGTGAAATTGAGTCCACTGTGTGAGTAAGTATTTATCTTCTGACTGGTCACCTAAACGTTCTCAAAGGTCTCCTCTCTGTCAGACTAACAGCCAAAAACACAAAAAAAACCATTAAAGCAAGAAGAAGTCTGCATGCAGTAACCATACGAGTGTCTTTTCCTTAGAAATGTATTTGCTTATATATATTTGACTGTGGAATGATTTTTGGTGCGAGACGGGGTGGCTTGAGTATCTCAGAAACTGCTGAGCTTCTGGGATTTTCATGCACAACAGTCTCTGAAGTGTATAGAGAATTGTGCGAAAAACAAAAAACATCCAGTGAGCGGCAGTTCTGCAGATAGAAATGCCTTGTTAATGACAGGTCAGAGGAGAATGGCCAGACTGGTCCAACCTGACAGGAAGGTGACAGTAACCCAATAAATACACATTAACAGTGCTATGCAGAAAAGCATTTCTGAACATACAACATGTTGAACATTGAGGTGGATGGGCTACAGCAGCAAAAGACCCCTCCGAGTGCCACTCCTGTCAGCTAAGAACAGGAAACTGAGGCTACAGTGGGCACAGGCTTACCAAAACTGGACGGTAGACGATTGGAAAAACATTGCCTGGTCTGACGAATCTCAATTTCTGCTGCGAAATGCATATGGTAGCGTCAGAATTTGGCCTAAACAACATGAATCAAGATGGCGCCCCGAGAGGCAGCCACGGTTGCATGGTGTCCATGTTAGTTTGTTTTGCTTTCCTTACGCATAGCGCCACATGGATTACTTTTGACCAACAAGATCACTTACATGTTCGGAGCTTACTACCACAAGATGTTATTCAGGAATTTCAGAGCATACCTGAAGAAATTTTATGATAGAACTCTCCAGGTGATTACCAATCCTTATCCTGGAACAAAGGTACAACAAAGCGGCAAGCACGGGGAAGACGGGGTGCTTCCCTTTTGCGGCTTCGCAGACGCGGCTTTCGACCGGCACTTCCTGGTATATTTCTTTCAAACTTCAAAATTCTCTCAACACAACAAATCCGACAAACTATGAATGCTGGTAAGCATGATAAAGGACTTTTCTACTACATCTGCACTCTGCTTCACTGAAACGTGGTTACATGAAAACATTCCTGACGCCTAGGTATATCTGCCTGGTTTTACACTGTTCAGAGCAGATCAGTGTTGCCAGATTTGAAATGTCCAAGTATCATACCAGAAGCTCAAGATTATCGTATTTGGAAGAAAATTATCATACACGAGTCAAACATACAAAATACAGCTATTTATCTAGACAAACAACTTTTTGACACAACCTGCAAAGTACCACAATAGATAAATAACTAGGCGTACCTTAGTGGGAAGGTCCAAACTCCACCTCTGAGTCGCTGTCATCGGAAGCCAAATCCACTGTCTGTGTGTTGCCAGATGCTGAGGGGGTAATCCTTTTGTGGTACAGATTGGATGCCGTCATGGAGCGCAACATAGTGTTCGTTGGCTTAAAAGCAGGGCATCCTCCTGCATTCTTCACACACTCTGATGTGTGCACGAGCCCATTTAAAGTGTCTGTAATGAGCCAGTTTTGTGGTTTTGTTTTGATGAGGTTGACTTTGGAAAACACACGTTCACATGACGCATTTGAATGGGGAAACACGAGAACATCGAGGGCAAACTTTCCCAATTCGCTGAACACGGTTACCCCCTCGAAATCCTCCAAAGTAGAGATATGGTGCCAGAATTCATCAACATCCATCGCCTTTGTATCTTCGCTTAAGGCCACGAGTGGCAATCGCCTCCACTGGTCATTGATGGCTTGGAGACGGTCT
This sequence comes from Megalops cyprinoides, assembly GCF_013368585.1. Classification (NCBI taxonomy): domain Eukaryota; kingdom Metazoa; phylum Chordata; class Actinopteri; order Elopiformes; family Megalopidae; genus Megalops; species Megalops cyprinoides. Next base: position 25,954,323 of record NC_050599.1, on the reverse strand, counting down.
GTGGCTGTCATGTCAATCAACCACTTGTTGCATAAGGGGAAGCAGAGACGGATGCTCTGCTTGTGCCTTGGAATCAGTTGCAGTGGCAGGGGAGAGGAACACGATTTGGGTTAAGAGGGCATCATCAAAGTCAAACCGTTTCTTGATTTCTCCGCAGGCAACCCGGAGAAAATTCTGACAGCGCACATGAAAATCTGTCAGGGCGGCTGCTGGAATCTTAGCCTGCTGGACATGCTGCATCACCTTTACACCCAAGTACATCGTATTTAGTGGTCTGAGCTTTGGGCCGTCACTTATGTCGATCTGATTCAATGGAGTGTGCAGAACATAGTCATCCTGCAAAACTGGGGTCCTTTTCCCACTCAGTTATGTATGTTTGTTGACGGTGCTTACTTTTAGGCTGCTCCACAGACTCTGCCTTCCTCTTCGCATCTCCCATGTCTTCACCTTCCTTTTCAGCACTCATTTTCTATACTTTATTGCTAAACTATCATCGACCTCAGCTTGGAAACAAACTGACCTAAGTGCGGAGCTGTGGGAACTTGTGCTAGTGAGAGAGTTTCTCCATTCTCCACGATATGATTGGCCGAACGTAACGTGAGAAGAGATGCGTAACACCACGTTCACGTTCTCTATTTTGGGCAAAACGTGCTCTCCCAAGCTGGAAAGTTTTATTGTCAACTGCAAGCCATTCTACTCCCCACAGGATTTTGCCTCTATAGTACTGGTTGGGGTGTACATTCCACCTCAGGCAAATGCCCACTCAACACAACAGCTAGCAGACTAGATTGTAGAGGTTGAAGGAAAACACCCTGACTCTCCATTCATCATTATGGGAGATTTAAACCACACCAACCTCAGTGTTGAACTCCCTAAATACAAACAACTGATCAAATGTCCCTCCAGAGAAGGCAAAATCTTGGATCATTGTTATAGCATCATCAAGGATGCATACAAGGCAACCATCTGTGTCCCACTGAGGAACCCTGACCATTCCATTATTCACCTCATCCCTTCATACAGACAAAAGCTTAAAACTGCCATGCCTGAAGTGAAAGTGGTGAAAATATGGTCCTCTGAGGCCATAGAGGATCTGCGGGACTGCTTGGACTCCACAAACTGGGATGTTTTCAGAACCACCAATGACAGCCTGGATGACTATGCTGAGGCAGTTACCTCTTACATCAATTTTTGTGAGGAAACCTGCATCCCAACAAAGACGTATAAGTGTAACAACAGCAAACTTTGGTTCTCTTCTGAGCTGGGGAAATTACGCTCCACCAAGGAAGACGCCTATAGGAGTGGTGACCGGGACGCATACAAGAGGGCCAAGTATGCAGTCAATAAAGCAGTCATAACTTCCAAGCACAGGTATAGGGACAAACTGGAAAACCACTTCTCCACTAATGCCTGCTCTTCCATCTGGAGGAGATGCCAGAATATCACAAACTACAAACCTAAACCCATCAACACTACGGCAGACCCTTCACTCTCAAACCAGCTTAACACCTTCTACTCCAGATTTGAAAAACAAAGGACTTTCACTCCACCCCCCTCTCCCCAACCCAGCCACACTCTGTTTGCCCCCACCACTTTCTGACCTTAACCTCCCTACACCTACAACCCCCACCCCCCCGGCTCCTATCACTATCACCAGCCATCAACTCAGCTGTATTCTCAAGAAGAAAAGATCAGAAAAGCAGCTGGCCCTGATCATGTCTCACTGGCGACATTTAGGCACTGTACAGAACAGCTATCTCCCATCCTGGCTAATCTTTTTAATCAATCCCTGGCCCAGTGCACCATGCCTGCTTGCTTCAAAACCCCCGTTATCATCCCAGTCCCCAAAAACAGAAGATCTCCTGCCTGAATGACCACAGACTGGTTGCCTTAACCTCTGTTGTCATGAAGTGCTTTGAGAGACTCATCCTCCACTACCTCAAAATCACGACTGATGTCCTCCAGGACTCCCTGCAGTTGCGATGTGCAGAGAATATTATTGTATTATATATATATTATATATTGTGTAGACCAGTATTGTATAAAAAAATCTTACTTTAATATATTTTAAATTTGGAATCTGAGACAATAAATTGTGAAAACAGTACTGAGCCCTGAATACTTTTTCAAGGCACTGTATACTGTATATATTTGCTACTATGAAAAATTGGGCTCAGACTCATATTTGATCACAGGTCGACGTTGATGTGGTTTAAGTTGATTGGTAAATGGGAAGCATTATTCCAGGAAAGGACATTGTATTCAGCAGACCAAATCTGCTGAATACAGTGTCCTTTAGTTTTCTGCCATTGGACATAAAGTTTTCTATCCAGTAGTTTTCTGCCATTGGACATAAAGTCAGATTTGTTGTTGAAAAAATATGCCAAAATCATGAAAACAGTCTACAAGTCTACAGAGGTGTATGTGTGTGTATGTGTGAGAGAGAGAGTGGGGGGGGGGGGGAGAATTGTCATTGTCAACAGTACATCTACTGTTTGTTCATAAAAGGATGAGTTTGCATGTTCTGTACAAGACAGTGGTTGTTCTGTTCGTGTAAGCGTATCGGCTTCAGAAGGTTAATTTGACTAGAAGGCAGGGCTCATGCAAAATGATATGATTTCAGTCACAATGTGCCTCTCGGAAATGTGAGTGTTCTCCGCCGTTATTAACAGTTGGCTTCTGTGTTCATTCAGGTAAGAGTTTGAGTGCATTACTTTCTTTAAAGGTTAAGAAACAACAGTTCTGGGAAATTTGGTGATGGTATTTTGATATGGAATATGGAAGCAGAAAAATCATAAAACCATTAAAAACTTATTAACCTGTAATGTAATACATAGGATGTGACAGAGCAGGGAGAGTTTTGCAGTATTTTGTAGACCATTTGAAGTAATTAATGTTACAGCTGAATTATTACGATTTTATTTTGGGGAACAGCATTACTGTGCAGCTCAGAACTGATGGTAGTGGGTCTGGTGGTCTAGATTCATGCAAGTACACCAGTGGGTTTTCAGGTCAAATACCAGCCAGGGCCATGTTCATTTCTATGGATTAGCCATGTATTGGAGACTTCTGTATTTACTCATTTTAGATGTAATACTTACAATGACTGCATCTGGACTCTACAGACCGAAATACTCACCATGTGGTTTAAAAGCTTGACTGTCTGGGGGATCACGGTGTTTCTGTCCTGCTGCGTGGATTGCGATGCTACTTACAGCAATTGTAAGTGTTGACCTGCCTTCCCTTTTTTACATACCTTCGAGCTAACAATAGTTTGGACCGAATGTGCTTTTGACAGTACAAGTTAAAATAGCAGCATATGGAGATGGGGCTTGTAACAGGGTATCACAGGCACACGGACAGAGAAAAGGAAATTACTTTAAGTGTTCTGAGCGCTTCACTGCATTCAGGATTATTTTAATTGATTTATTTTAAGATTTATTTTAATTGATTATTGGCACGTATGGCTCAGTATTACAATTTAAATGCCTCAATACAAATGACGTGTCTTTTGCATCCGCTGAAATGATGTACCAATTTCCTTTGTCCACACTACAGCAACAGGACTGTTCTATCTGTTCTGAGGAAACAAAGTGACAAACAAAAAATAGTAGCCTTCAATGATGTTCGATGACAACAGACATATCCGACTTAAAACTCCGGAGACTACAAATCATTACAAACGATTTTACAAGTGTCATGACCTATTAGCAAATCTAATTATGCCCTCATCAAAGCCAGCCACATTAGCTTAGTTAAAAAATACATATGTAGCAGCCAAATTGTTGTGTGTGTGTGTGTGGTTGTATTTATGTATTCATACCTTGTAAAAGATTTGGATTTGCCCAGTAACTGTTAAATGTCACATTATGCTATATGGTCCTTGATAGCATACCATGTCACCATGTCAGTCCAACCGTTTATTATTACATAAGTGATGTGACGCCACCTTCGCTGGAATTCCTCATTGTAAAGACGGATGTGCGTAGACAGAACGGATTATCAATAACTGAAAGAAATTCCCGCACGCTTGCTCTTGAAGAATTTCACCAGCTGTAACGCAGTAGCCTAATAACTTAACTCGCGTTTCCTATAAAGAACTTTATAGAGGTTATCGCGGCCAATATTAACCCATGCGATGCATCCTATTTGCGAAATTTACTTTATTTTATCGTTCTGATATCAAAATGTGTTCTTCCGTTTCAGATCGTTGTGTGTCATCAGATTTCTTGGGAAGCGAAAACCCGTTGTTTATAATTGATGATACATACACAGGAGTCATTCAGTACATACAAAACGATTCTTGCCCAGGATCTTCGCAAGTATGTGGTGAGTTCATTTTACATTACATTCAGACCCGTCGCCAGGGCTCATTCTTATGGCGGGCATATGAACTACATTGGGGGGCACAATTATTAGACTGTTATTTATTAGACGCTACTCATCGAATGTATTTGTGCAGCACTGACCTATAAATACTGAGGCTGCAAACATCCTAACCAAACTGGATGGATTTTAATGTCCCGAAGTTTGGGTTAAATCTTATTTCCAAAGTTACAATAACATGAAATATCTGCAGCTATTCACAGTCACTGGCACCAATCAGTCGCACTTGCAAGGTTCTGTAAGCATTTTGTTATCTAAACGCACCACGGCGGATGCTGACGCCTTATAATATCACACGGTCATAATTTAAAACAGAGTCAACATGAGACAGCAGCATCAGACCACTCTAAAAACACCGGTTGCTTCTGCGCCCGTGCGCGCACACACACAATGTGAACTTACTGTGAATGGAGCTCTCTCTCGTTCTCCCTCCGTTAGTATATCTGAAGGCTGCGTTTCTGGGTGTTGAACCGTCTCATTAAGATGTCCTTCCATTCAGCTTTGTGAGTAAGATCCGTTTCAAAGGCCAGTTGGATAAGCTGGGCCTTGCGGGTGTGCAACATGCTACGCCGATGCTCAGAGAAAACATGATTCATTGTTGAAAATGAGTTTTCACATGTAGCTGTAGATGCCCTCAATGTTAAAGCTAGGATATATGCTTGAATGACAGTGGGCATCGCCTGGAGTCCAGAGTGGAATGTACTAAGAATGTTAGTTATTGCCCATTTGTCATCTTTCGGGGGAATGGAGGTCTCCGCCATCTTCTTTGTCAGGAACGTATGAGCTACAGCATATTCCGATTCAACGATTTCAGTGCCAGCTAATCTCAGGAGTGGGCTAATCATCGATAGGCCCATGAAATCTTTGCCCTCTGGGTTCAAAGCAGCAAGTGCGCGTATGAGTTCGCTGCTGCGCTCTCCAAAAGGCGTCTCCATCTCTCCTTGCACAGCATCGATAACGCTGTAAAATAATCTCATGTACTCAGTCTTTTCGTCTGTGTCACTCTGTGACTGTCCAACGGTTTCTTCAACTAGATATTCACACAGGATCTTGTTGACAATGCTTCTCCTCTTGCTTGGACAGCTAGAACCTGAGTCTGACACAGGCTCAGCCTCAGCAGCGGTGGCTGGAGCGGGAGCGCAAAGATCCCACAGCGCAGTAAACTCATTCTCTGTGCGCAGTGCCTTTACGCATTCAAATGCATTATTCACAAGTGTAACTGCTGTGAACAAGTCCACATCTTGGCCTTGTAGCATCCTGTTTGGCGGATCGAAAAGTAACAAAACTTTCTGAACAAAGTGCGCAATGAAAAGAAAGCTACGCTGCGATATAACACGAAGTAAGCCAGTAGCTTCAACCCGCACCTCAGCTCCGTGGCCCTGTGTACTCTCCACAAACTTTGTCAACAGTGTTGATGTGTCAGTGAAGCTCTTCACCACAACATTGACAGTTGCCAAGTGGCCAGTCCATCTCTGGTCTAAGAGGCGTTTCAGCGTCTCGCCCTTGTATTGAATAGCGACAGTAGGTTTCCTGATGAACCTATACAGCATATTGCAAACACTGAAAAATTCCTCGACAGCTGCTTCACTGGACATGGCAGAAACCACCACCAAATGAAGTTGGTGATTAAAGCAATGAATGTAAGGTATGTCACGATCTAGTTTGTTTTGAAGCAGTCTCTGCACACCACCATGTCTCCCCGACATTAGCGACACACCATCATAAACCTGACTCAGGAGTCCAGCTTTCGTGAGCTCATTGATGATCACACCAGTTAATGTCTCTGCATCCCCTTTCTCTGATGTAGCTATAACCAAGAGACGCTCACATATCTTATAGTTTTCATCAACGTAACACACAACTACAGATATATTTTCTTGGCCTATAGGATCCCGTATTCCATCCACTTTTATTGTGTACCAGCTATCCCAGACCTGTCTCACTATTTCTTCAGTCACAATATTGCTCATCAGTTCGATCATCTCGTTTTGGATTTCTGGGCTGGTGTAGCGTGCGTTCCGTGGAATTGTTTTTATAATCTTTGCCAGCTCCTTGTCTTTTCACATGGTGTATGCAAACAGAGACAAGAACAGTCCAATAGACCCATCATTTTCTAACATGCTGTCAAAACCTGCTTTATCTCCACGTAAGGGTAACTCATTCACCACTAAAAACACAAGCATATCAATTGTGGCTGAGATATAATACCTGTTGCGTGCCAGCTGTTTTGCATTTAGCATAGGCCTAGTGGAAATTTCGGTCCCTGTCTCCATACGTTTTACCGATTCCCTCCACATTAATTGACAGGTTAAATGCTCCTTTGACGGGGCGTGCTTACTCAAACCCTTGCCTGTTTCAGTGGCATGTTTCCAATCAGTGAAGCCCTTAAGTGAGAAAGTTGCATCTGATTATTTGAATTTCCTGCACGGATAGCAAAACGCAGCGTCATTTTTAACAGAATACTCCAGCCAGTCCCGGTTCTTGTACCAGCTTGCAGAGAATGAACGTTTTTTGGAGCCATTCTTCTCTTAACATTCTTACTGGAAATTGGTGAGCACAACTTGTTTGGGTTTATCCGTACCAAGGTCATCCACTGATGCTACAGGCAGGTGTGGTGCCATTAGTTTCCCTCCTGCAGCAGCATGGCTAGCAGAGCTAGGTGATCCGGGGCCGCTGCTGGTGCTAGGCACAGGCTGCATTTCGGCATCTTCTCCGACTTCTCTTTTCTCTGGGATTAGTGGCGGAATCTTGCTCCAGTGGGTTGGAGGTGCTTGTAGATTTAAAGTTGAGCCACTTGTGTATATCCATTTTTACTTTTTCTAACTTCTAAAGCTTGTAAATCACTGCTGTCACAGCCTGACTGGCATCCCAACTAGCGCACGTCGCGCAATTAGCCTAGCTAGTTGTGCTACGTAACTACATCAACTTCTGTTTTCTATTTTATCTTTATTTATAAGAAATATGAAGTTATTAAATTTACAAAAAATAAAATGATGTATAAGGAATTTAATGACAAATTTTCAAACTATACCTGCGGGCCAATGGGAGGGCAATAACAGCTCGGTAAGCGGGCCGTGCCCCTAAAGGCCCACCCATAACGACGGGTCTGATTACATATTGGTATTTCGCAGACGCCCTTATCCAGATCGACTTACATAGGTTACAATTTTTTACATGTCACCCATTTATACATTTGAATACTGAGGAAATTGTGGGTTAAATACATTGCCCAAGGGTACAACAGCAGTGCCCCAGCAGGAAATCGAACCGGCAACCTTTCAGTTACAAGTCCTACTCCTTATCAGTATGCTACACTACCACTGAGGGTGCAAAGGTTAAAATTATTTCATCTTCTAAGAACAGCCTCAAGATGTTAGCATCCCAAAAGGGATCATTTAAATAACAAAAACAGGTGAATCTCTAGTATGTTGGAAGAGCAAACAATCCATGTTTTCTAACAACATTTTCTGCTAAAGTTTTTAATTGTAATTTTTCCTATTTCACATCATGAAATGCAAAGAAGTGCTTTACAAGAGAAACAATAAAAATTCATAACACAAGTATTACTCTAACAAGCAGCGAAATGTACAAAGGGAAAAAAATTAAACAATAAAATCCTAAAAAAAAAAAAAAAATAAGACAATAATAGTAATAAAATAAATTGATGATGATAAAAATATATAATCTAAAAAATATATATAATATATAATATAAAATATATAAAGATATAAAGAGCATAAGACAAGTACAAGAAATATAAAACAAGTATAAGAAATATAAAAGAAATATGAAATAATGACAATAGTGTAAAATAATAAAGGCAGAATTAATTGAAAGCAAGATCATAAAAATGGGTTTTGAGATGTTCCTTAAAATTATCAACACAGGTTGCTTGTCTTATTTGTAATGGGAGTTTGTTCCAAACCTTTGGTGCATAAGAACAGAAAGCTGCTTCACCATACTTTTTGTAATTCATTTTTGGGACATTGCAAGCCAGCACTAGACAACCTAAGGGAACGGTTTGGAACATAGATAAGCAATCACAGAGGTATGAAGGTGATAAACCATTTAGGGCCTTATAAACAAGTAAAAGAATTTTAAAATCTATCCTCAATGTTACAGGGAGCCAGTGCAATGAGGCTAGAATTGGTGTAATATGTTCTCTTTTCCTGGTTTTTGTTAAAATTCTGGCTGCTGCATTTTGTACAAGTTGCAGCCTATCAACAGTTTTTTTTTTAGGTAATCCAGTAAAGAGTGCATTGCAGTAATCTAGGTGAGAGAATACAAAGGCATGGGTCAACTTTTTGGCATCTTCCAGTGAGAGGGGGTCTAACTCTTGCAATATTTCTTAAATGAAAAAGCAAGTCAAGAATAGCACCCAGGTTTTTTACTTAAGGCTTATTCTGTAGAGCCAGATTTCTAAGTTTGCTTAATATTGTTTCTCTCTGTGCATTTGTACCAGTTATAAGAATTTCTTTTTTATCTTCATTTAGTTTGAGGAAATTTTTACTCATCCACTGTACAATGCTGGATAGGCCATTTATCAAGAGATTTAGGGCATCAGTATCATCTGGCGCTACAGATAAATATGACTGAGTATCATCAGCATAAAAATGAAAATTCACTCCATAATCGCAAATAATTTTTCCAAGTGGCAGCATATACAGACAAAACAGTAAAGGACCAAGGTTAGAACCCTGTGGAATACCAGAAACAATGTCATGCTTGTCTTAAACATGGTCACTGAGACTAACAAAATATCTTCTGCCAGTAAGGTAAGTATAATACCAGTTCAGGGCTGTGCCTGAGAGACCAATCCAATTTTCAAATTGGTTTAGAAGTATCCCATGATCGACTGTGTCAAAGGCAGCACACAACATTGTTATTATCAGCACTCACTCTAAGATCATTGATTACTTTTACAGCCATTGTTTCAGTACTGTGTCCCCTTCTAAAACCAGACTGAAATTTTTCATGAATCGTTGTCATGTAAGAACGCATCCAACTGTTTAAACACTTCCTTTTTCAATCTCTTATTCAGAAAAACGCTCTTTGGCATTGTGGTCAAGCTGCAGGTTTGGCACCTTATAGACAAGGGTTCGAGGCTGGGTGGGGTGACTGCTCTTGCCCTTCACTACACTGAACTTTTTTACAGAGCTACGACCTTTCAGGGGTACAATAATCAGACTAGACTTTCTCTTCAACTGTTTCTGTGCTTTGATTTTTCTATCAGAAATAACAGTTTCAATATTGTAGACATCACAGTATGTATGACTATATACAATATTTTCAGGCAATGAATTTCTTTCATGTCTATGTACAGGAGTACCACTACCTTGTTTTTTCATTGAAAAGTCCTCTTGTCATAATAGATGGTTCATGAAGTTGTCGGCCAGCACTGACATTCAGTTGCGACTCGGGTGAAGACCATCCCTTCTGAATAATGCAGGCCTACCCCAGAAACAATCCCAATTGTCAATAAAATCCAAATTGTTCGCAAAACACCAGGTTTTAAGCCAGTCATTTAGTGAAAACAGACGACTGAAAGCTTCAATGCCATGGTTGTAGACAGGAAGTGGGCCAGATATTATAAATTTGTGACCAGAGGATTTTATCTTGCTGTGCAGTGAAATAAAGTCTTTCTTGAGGGTTTCTGATCTCCATAGCCTGATGTCGTTTGTGCCAGCATGAATAATAACAATAGAAGAGTGGTCTGTGTTGACTCTCAGGACTAAATGTGCAAAGTCGCAAACTCTCACTCTGGGGAAACAGTGTACTTTAAAATCATTAAAGAGTTTGTGGTCAATCGCGGTGTCCAATGGAGTCTCCAATGACGACGACATTATCCATCTTGTCCGATGTTGACAGCTGTGAAGGTGACAAAGATGCAGGGGAGCTGAGAACTTCAAACCGGTTTGTGGTGGTAAAATCCGGGGCTGGTGGTGGAGGGGATCTCGGGTGGCCTTTACTGCTTCTCTGGCATAACCAAACTCTGTCTATGGGTGCAGGGGTGAAAAACACTGCCCTCGGCCTGAGGCGCCGAGGGGTCGGCGGGCACAGGTGAGAATTTTGCGGCGTAGATGTGGCCAGGGCACCTGCGCTGCTGCGGCCTTGTGGCTCATCCTCATTTAGCTTTAGGACCAGAGTGGATGGCTACCTCAGCCATACGGGTAGCATATTTACAATTTCAATTAAGATTGACAACAGTAATTTTATATATTTTCAGAAGCAACTGGGGGTGGAAACAACATAAAACGTTGCAACAGAACCTGTATTTTATCATTTGACACAAATGAAAATACAGTAGGTAAGTAAAATCAGAAAGGTCTATGACTCAGTCTTACTACTATCCTATGTCCAACTTTTTTAAAACGGCTGTTTAAATCCACTGTTAGTAAATCAGTACTCTACATTTTTACCCATGAATACAATTCCATCTGTGTTGAATTGCTCCATGATTTAGGGGATTCCAAATATAAAACTGAAGACATCTGGATGCGGAAATATAATGACTCGTATCAGATATACCTGCATACGAAGTATCAAGGGAAACCTCTTTGTTTTGTACCGGGAAAACTTTGTGACGGGATCCAGACACAAACAGGTAGGCTATCTTACAATTACTCATATTCTTCACTATCATAACTTATATTTAAATATAGAAGCATGACTAAAACCACACATAAAGCTACACTTTAAAAAGTACAGTTCACACAAAAAGCAGGGTTCTGAGTGTAAAAACGAAGACACCCGTCAGAGGACTTAGGAAATAGGTTAATTTTTCAGTCATAGTACCCTCTAGTGGCGTAAAGTAAAATCGTCCAATGCCTCCAACATTTCAAGGACCTTAACACGACAGAATAGTTACAGAGGGTGTAGCGTGGCCGGAATATTGAGTGAAATTACAACGCTGTGGGAATTAGCATCTGCAACATCACTTCACCGTGCTGTGACAATGAAGGAGCACTTTACAGAATTTGACTGATGCAATGTCTTCTCTGTGTCAGTGAATTATTCATTTGAGATGGTGATCAATTCAATTCAATTCAATTAGTCATCATTATCACATAATATGTCAGATATGCAGACAGGCCTATATGAACAACACAAAACGTACACACAAGAAAAAAGCTAAAACATTATTCAAAACATGCACTTGTCACATAAAACTTAATTATATGATTACGTCTAAAAAGTGAGAATGAAAGTGCACTGAACAATATAAAGTCGTTAAATTGATTTAAAAATGTTAAACTTATGATAAGCATAGTGAAGGTTATTTTTAAAAAGAATTTTCAATCATTCCATTAATAAGCCATGGGAGTTCATGAGAATAAAGCCAGCGGGAATGAAAGAATGCTTCAATCTGTTACTCGTTACTCGACGGAAGCAGCTGAAGTTCTGAGTGGATAGTCATAGTGTTGTAGTCTAAGAGGATGGCTCTTGCTTTGTCCCTTGCTGGCTTGTTGTACAGCTCAGAGACAGCACACTGCTGTTGGTCAATGATCTTGCTACTTAGTTTTACTATCTTGTTCACGTAATCCTTGTTCTTGACACTCAGGTTTCAAGACCAAAATATGAATGAAAAAGTTCAGATGGACTCAAAGAAGGATCTATAACAGAGTGTCATGAGTCTTTTTCTGACCTGAAAGTAATCCAATTTCCTCATGAAGAGCAGCCATTTGTTGCCCCGTCCTACACACTTTGTTTGCGTTGACATTCAATGTGTGGTTGATAACAACACCTAGGTTTTTACAGCTATCAACCATTTCCACAGCCTGTTTTTTTATGGAAATCTGTCAGGTAGCTGGGGTGGGGAACATCTTAAATTGATAACCACATCCTTAATCTTAGTAACATTCACCTGTTGGGATGAGTTGTTGCACCGCTGCACAAAGTCCTATACAATCAGGCCATAATTGGATTTTCTGCATTAGAGGACATTTGCAAGGGAATCAGATTTTTTACTTGCTTTAGGATACTGACTCCACCATAGCCTTTCAGTCTTACATGTCAGGACAGAGCATGATCGGTACTACCATCAGTCATCCAATAACATCACATGGTTTTTTAATTGTAGGTATTGGCACTTTATCCTCCACACCCACTGCAATTATTAAGACAACATTCAAAGAATTATTATCAGTCACATGACTGTATAAAAACAGTCATGAATGAATGAATATCCAGTCACTCGTGCTCTCATGTCAAACATATTGATTTATCATCTGCTGAAAAAAGGATTCTGACATACCTAGTGTCAGTAAAATATGTTGACGCTTACCTAAGATTGCACTGTATTCTTGTTTTTTATTTATTTTATTATTTTTTAGTTTAGTTTAGTTTTCTAAACTCAGACTAAACAGGCACGTAAACTTGCAATTTAAATGAAAATATTAATAACTCTGTAGCCCCTCATTTTGTTTTGGGAAATGGGATATGGATTTGTTAGGTGACTTGCTCCCTTTGCGACTTACTAACAATTTACAACGTTATTTTTTGTAGGTTGTCAGAATTCAAATTCAGAAAAGATTCCTCCCCAAGGTAACTGTAAATCCAATTTTTGTTGAAACTAAATATTTTCTGTCAATTAATATGCTTTTTAATGCATCTTTGGGTTTACAACAAAATGCAATGCAGTGAACTGTAACAGCTCATTAGATGAAACAGGCCATTTAGAATTTGAAAACAGTTAATCTCATATCTCAAAGCACCTATCACAAAGTGTTTTGGTGACAAATTGTGCTTTTTGCCCGGATGATAGTCCACATGGCAGGAAAAAAAAAAGATTTCTAGGCACCTGTGCCTGAGGTTGGGTTCTGTACCCTATACAGCACCATTTATCACAAAGTCTCTGAATTTTCAACTTAAATGAAAACATTATTGACTCTGTAGCCCCTCATTTTGTTTTGGGAAATGGAATATGGATTTGGAAGGTGACTTGCTCCCTTTGTGACTTACTAACAATTTATAACACAATTGTTTTTTGTATGTGGTCCATCTTCAGTGACTCTCCCTGGCCAAGCTGCAGGTAATCGTAAAATTTCATGTCATTGGTATTCAGAAGCTACCACACAAAGTTAAATGTAATTTTTGGTTGAAGTCAAAGATTTTCTGTCCATGAATCAATAGTCGTTTTTCATGTATTTTTAATACTATGTCCTTTTAGGTTTGCAATCATAGGACTTGGGGACAGATATCTGTCATTTGATTGGTACTGTCCCACACCAATCATCCGATAAAATCACATGGCTGTTTGAATTTTCAGCATTTGTGAAGTTCTCTGCAGTGATTAGGCTGAGCTTCAGAAAACTTCAAAAGACGAACACTGATCAAAAACACCGAGACGGAAGCTTTCCTGTACTAACACTGTAAATAGACCAGTTGTAAGAATCAAGCAGTCCACTTACAAGAATTCATTTGGCCTCACTAACTAAATGTACTGTGATACTCAATCAAGTGTAACAACATATAATAGGTGAAAAAAGCCTTTTAGAATTTGAAAACACTTAATCTCATATCTCAAAGCACCTATCACAAAATGTTTTGATGAAACCAATGAAACGCAGCTTAAAATGTGGTCATTCCAAAGTCCACACTGCTTAAGATCCTCAAAGAGACAGAGAACATTATGAAGAAGGAAGGATATGGAAAATGAAGGTGCAACTGCCGCTAGGCACCTATGCCTGAGGTTGGGCTCTGTCCCCTATACAGCACTATTTATCACAAAGACTCATATAACACAAATAGACACAAATAACGTGAATCCAAGTTTTACTTACTTTAAGATACTGACTCTACCACAGCATTTTTAGTCTTATGTGCCAGGACAGAGGACAACTGGTGCCATCCATCATCCGTCATTCAATAATACCACATGGTTTCTTACATTACATTACACTGCATGCATTTAGCAGACATTCTTATCTAGAGTGACTTCTAGCTCAATCAAACATAAGTGTATCCAATCAAGTTAAAGAGCAACAATGTCAGACCAGGCTAACAACACTCACAGATCAGTGAGTGCGAAAAGGATTCTGACATACCTAGTGTTAGTAAAATATGTTGACAATTATCCAAGATTGCACTGTATTCTTGTTTTTTTAATTTTTAATTTTATTTTTTAAACTAAATTCTGACTAAACACGCACATGAACTTGTAACTTAAATGAAAGCATTATTAACTCTGTAGCCCCTCATTTTGTTTTGGGAAATGGAATATGGATTTGTTAGGTGACTTGCTCCCTTTTTGACTTACTAACAATTTACAAAATTATTTTTTGTAGGTTGTCAGAATTCACAACAGTATTTCCCAAAGATTGCTGCCTCAGGTAACTAAATGTAATTTTTGTTGACACCCAAGATTTTCCACCCATGAATAGGCTTTTTAATATATCTTCAGGCTTACAACAAAATGCAATGTGATGCTCTGGTCGACTGTAACAGCTCATTAGATGAAACAGGCCATTTAGGATTTGAAAATGGTGTATCGTATCTCAAAGCACCTAGAACAACATACCAGGATGGTAGACCACACAGCAGAAAAAAAGATGCTTCCTACAGATGAAAAATGATGCTGTCTGCATATAATAGGTGAAAAAAGCCTTGTAGAATTTGAAAACAGTTCATCTCATATCTCAAAGCACCTGTCACAAAATGTTTTGCGGAAAAATTGTGCTTTTTGCCCGGATGTTAGTCCATACAGGCAGAAAAAAAAAACGATTTTTACAGAAAAATGCTGCCTTCTGCAGTATAAGGATGGTCTATAAGATCAACCAATGAAATGCAGCTTAAAAT
This sequence comes from Megalops cyprinoides, assembly GCF_013368585.1. Classification (NCBI taxonomy): domain Eukaryota; kingdom Metazoa; phylum Chordata; class Actinopteri; order Elopiformes; family Megalopidae; genus Megalops; species Megalops cyprinoides. Next base: position 25,939,140 of record NC_050599.1, on the reverse strand, counting down.
GTGGTCATTCTAAAGTCCACACTGCTTAAGATTCTCAAAGAGACAGAGAACATCATGAAGAAGGAAGGATATGAAAAATGAAGGTGCACCAGCCACTAGGCACCTATGGCTGCGGTCGGGCTCTGTACCCTATACAGCACTATTTATCACAAAGACTCTGAAAAATAACGTTTTACTTACTTTAAGATACTGACAACTAATGAGATACAGCTTAAAATGTGGCCATCCATGTGGATGGATGTTATGCTCATGAATTGAATGCACTCTACATGTAATTTTATTTCACTGTTTATAAAAGCCGTAAAAGACAACATTGAAGCATGATATGCGAGTCAGGTAATACCAACTTGAAAAGGGGAGTTATCACACCTGTATGTCTCCTCATTCGTATTAGTACATTATTCATTTCAGATAGGATGTTTACGTAAGTCAAAGTTACTGACTAGTTGTCTGTTACAAAATTATTTTTACATATCTAGAATCATGAAAAATATTCTAAAGCTACACATTGTTGCATTTATTTATTACTACTAATTCTATAATTAATAATGTAGTTAATATATAATTATTATTAATATCATTTTGTATTTTAATGACACATTGTTTATGCCCATATTAATGCCGCAACCCTTCATTTTGTTTTGGGAAGTGGAACATAAGTATTTGAATATGACTTAACTGCTCATAACAATGTATTGACTGTCAACAAAATAATTCTTCTTTTGCAGTTCTTACGGATCTACGGACTGACATTACTGGCAGCGGTATACACCATGGCAATGGTAGGTTTTGTTGAACTCAAATAGCACTGTGCCCTTTTAGACTTTTAGACAGAACTGCAGAACAAAGCAATTCTCATGGTTGCATTCAATTGTTGCCCATCATATTACTAATTTTGTAAGCAATTGAATAAAACTAATATACTTTTTTATCATTGTTTTTTTATCAATTTTTAAAAATGTTGTTTAGAACATAAGTTCACTTTATCCATTGATAGTAGAATCAGTCTCTTATAAGAATCAAATCATTCTGGATGGTTGTGAGTCCTGTAAGTGAAATATGCTGTATACATGTTCCATTGCACCATTTATAAAAAGCAAACTTTTAAATACAATCTGACAGTCTGATAATACAGACTTGAGAGAGGGGAGCTGTCGATGACTATTAGTTTACCACTCATCTGACATGGAATTTTTTTGATATTTGTAATCTGTTACAGAAATATTTGTGTCTACCAATGGTTAAGATAGTATATGTTGAAATTAAAATATGGTTGGATTTTTATTTTATTATTCTTCTTATTATTTGTAGTAGTAGCAACACGTGTTGTTGTTATAATGATTATTGTTGTGCATTGTTCCCAGTTGTATTTCTATTTAGTTTTACTTACATAATGTAT